>NC_137817.1:42628691-42786191 GCF_963921795.1 Nannobrachium achirus
TGACGTTTTCACCCAAACACACTTTTAGAAATTGCCGATGTTGTGTTGGCCCGACTCTCCCGATTAATATCCCTATGCCTATCCGCAAGCGTAGCCACGTAGTCAGAGTAATGAGACGTCAGACTTTCAGAACCCCCCGGTATAAACTAGGCGGTGAGGGGAAAGTGCAGGTGGTGGTGGTTGTCGGGGGGGAGGGAGAAGTGGAGCAGAGCAGGAGAGAGTAACGCAGGGCAGGCAGCTTCTGGGAAGTGCTTAGCAGCGACTTGCGGTGGGCTAATTGTACACATTCAGGGGCTACTTTTTATTGCAGCTCATCTGTACTTGTGCTGCTTCTGGCCAGACGAGCCTCAACCTGGAGGCAATAAGCCCCGGTTATAAAAAAGGAGACATAATCACTCTCTCTCTCTCTCCCCCAACCTCCCTCCACCTCCACCCACTCTTCTTCTGGCCTCGTACTACTCTCACTTTTTATTCTTCTTTAACCAATCACTGGGTCGGGACCCATTTTAGTCAGAGAATATTATCAGAATACCTGTCAAAGCTGGGAATAAATTCATTACCAAACGATTTCTTCACCAATGTGTTCGTAAAAGTGTCTAGTAACATATCTAACAAAGTTTGAAATTCAAAATCTCTAAGAGAATATTTGACAGCTAGGGTAAGTTTGGGTTTCATTCACTTACTATACACTATACTATAAGGGGAAAAAAATCTGCTTTAAGTGGGATGTGAGAGGTCTAACTAGGTGTTTTTAATTATTCCGATTCCATCGCAAGCATATTGCACGAAAACATTCCTTGGGCTCAAAACAGACCCCCAAAACATTGGTTTAGTGATGAGTCATCACTTTTCAGTTTAGTGGGGTCCATTTTTAGCTCAAGGAATGTTTTTCGTGCCAAACAAATGCTTGCAATGGATTCAGAATAATTAAAAACACTGAGTTAGACCCTCACATCGCAGTTAAAGCAAATTCTTTGGGAGTCTTTTTTTCCTTTATAGTCTAGTGTATAGTAATTGAATGAGACCCAAACTTACCCTAGCTGTCAAAAAGTCTCCTAGGGATTTTGAATTTCAAACTTTGTTATATACAGTATGTTACTAGACACCTTTACGAACACATTGGTAAAGAAATTGTTTGGTAAGGAATTTATTCCCAGGTTTTATTAATATCCCCTGACTATTCGTGGGTTGCAGACATATTTTGATGGGTCCCTTAATAAATAGCTGATCTACAAGCTCGCAACGCTGCGCGAAGCTTGCGTCGAGGGAACATTTCTCATTTGGGTCTTGAGCGAAAAAGTTTGGGAACCACTGCTTTAACTCATGCAATCTCTGCTTTGCTTTTACCAATGTGTTTTCATTGTCATCATGGTTACTACTGCCTTGTCATTTCCTCTCTCTTTGTGTCTTAGCCAAGTCATATGCTCCGTGCAAAAGAGAGAAGAGGGAACAACCCACGATCGCGAGCACTACTGCACTAAAAAGAGAAAATGCGTAGGACAGCCCTACAAGGAAAGCAGATGAGAATAAAGCGGAACCTGAGAAAAGAAAAAGGGGAGGGTGGAGGGGATCTTTCCTGGGGACCACTGCCAAAGACAGAAGTGACTCTCTGCGGAAATGCTATACAATTATTGAATGCACCTGAACTGCCACAGTGCCAATTAATGCTAATGAGTTTTTATTGCATATCCCAGTAATCAACAGTTGGCAGATTGGTTGCAGAAGCTTTTAGTCTGCTGTATGTGTATTCACTCGCTGCAGTGGTGGAAAAAGTACTCAATTTCTTTACTTGAGTAACAGTATCAATACTGCAATGTAGAAATAGTCCAGAATTCAAAATGTACTTGAGTAAAAGTATGAAAGTATTGGCATCAAAATGTAGTACCAAAAGTAAATGTACACAATGTTTGAAAATAGCAGATCTACAAGCTCACAACTTGTAGATCTGCTATTTTCAAATTGCCAAGGAATAAAATAGGGCTACAATGGTTTATGTATGTTTTATAATATCATAATTTATATCTACAAAGTAACTAGTAACTAAAGTTTTCAAATAAATGTAGTGGAGTAAAAGTACAATATTTGGATCTGAGATGCAGTGGAGTAGAAGTAAAAGTATTGGAAATTGGAAATACTCAAGTAAAGTACAAATACCTAAAAAGTGTACTTAAGTAAATGTACTTAGTTACTTTACACCACTGACTCACTGTTCACTCCGTTTTGCTCTATTGCCTCCATTTCTTCTAATATCTTTTCTCTCCCTCCCTCCCTCTCCTCCTCTATCTCTCCCCCAAAAAGAGTGACTCATGCAGAGGAAGAGAAAAGACAAACAAATGGTCCGGGCCATTTCTCTCCCTTAATAAGCCCCCAAATGTCCTCCTCTATGTCGCTCTGCTGTCAAAAGAAAAGGAGCCAGCCGGTTTCAGGTGCAGAGCAAAAAAAAAACAATGGATATTGGAAATCAGACGTGGTCGCACTAAATCTCTCATTTCTCCTGTGGTCTGACACAGCCTGAGAGAGCATGCATGTGTAAGCACAGCACTCCTACGCTCCTTTAGCGTACTGAGTGTGTGTGTGTGTGTGTGTGTGTGTGTGTGTGTGTGTGTGTGTGTGTGTGTCCTGTGAACACTGGTGGAAAGTAACAAAGTACATGTACTCAAGTTTTGAGGTATTTGTACTTTACTTGAGTATTTCCAATTTCCAATACTTTTACTTCTACTCCGCTACATCTCGGATCCAAATGTTGTACTTTTACTCCGCTGCAATTATTTGAAAACTTTAGTTACTAGTTACTTTGTAGATGTTGATTATTATTACAAAACATACATTAACAACTTCAGTCCTATATACGTTTCGGCCATTTGAAAATAGCCGATCTACAAGCTCACAATGAGTGGCGATGCGACACATTATGAGCTTGTGGATCTGCTATTTTCAAAAGATTTGCATACCTTTGAAAACTTCAGATGGGACATTCTGTATAATGAGTAGTTTTACTTTTGCTACTTTAAGTACATATTGATACCAATACTTTTGTACTTTTACTCAAGTAAATGTTGAATTCCAGACGTTTACTTGTAACAGAGCATTTCTATACTGCAGTATTGATACTTTTACTTAAGTAACACATGTGAGTATACTTTTTCCACCCCTGGTGTCCTGTGAACTCCGGCTAGCCAGAGCCTCCTCCAGTGTGAGCAGATGCAGGAGGAAGCTGACAGGCCCCAGGGCTGGCGATCCAGAGGTTGTGGGGGTTACACTTGGTCATCCATTTTAAATCAGTCTCCAGACACACACGGTGGAAGCGCCATTACAGCTCGAGACTGCTGGGCCTGCAACCGAGCACTATTCTATTAGCTGGCCCAAGGCCGCTCGGTCTTCCGCCTGCTGAGGCTCACTTAGTTCTGTCCACTGCCCCCAAGCTAGCCTTGTTTCGCATCAGACAGGACGGCAGCTTTCTGGGGCGAGGGTCAATTCTCTCTCTACCACGCTGAGACGAGTTGTTATGCGGGGTTGGACGGAGCGTGTCCTTGTTTATGAGCGTGCGCTAATGCTTTTTCCACGAAAACAAAATAGACTCCTCCTGCGACGATACAAGACAACACATAACCTCTTCTCTCCTCCACAAACCGGCTCATGCAACAAAAAACTGCATCAACCATGACGCTTTGTCGATATCAAAGCGACATTCGGGAGAAAACAGTCATTCTGTCTGTGGTCAAACTAGCCTTCGAATCAATAGTCACTTCGTCCATGGCTAAAACGGGGCCGGTTCCCCCCCCCCCCCCCCCCACGCACACACACACACGTGGCCGGCCAGAAGTCCACTGCTGCCACCGCTCTCTGCTCTGCTGACGGTGGCAGTTAATGACAGGGACCACTAATGGTCACAGTGTAGAAGTCTGGACTCACCCCAGGAGTCTGGATCTGTCAGAGATTAAGTTAGATGAGGCCGACGAGTGCAGCAGAATTGCATGACGCTGCAGCACCAGACATCATGGGGGATCCATCTACCCGGACTTGGACTCAATTTACACCCTGCGACTGCCTGCGGCAGGCACACAACATCATTAATAAAGAGCCATCGCACTCCGAGTCCTGCCACCATCGGTTCACCCTCTTGACATAATGGAAGGAGATGCAGGGACACTGCAGCTTGGACTTCGAGGAGGGGAAAAATCTGTTCTTTCCCGGGGCTGGTGGGGGTACAATGAAATACTGCTGTTCTTGCCTCTCTCCCCTCACCTTCACCTGACAGTATGCAAAGATTGGGGCAAAGCACAGTGCTTTGGTGTCTGTCTTCACCATAAGAAAATAACTTGTGGTGGAAAATGTTCCGGTTATACCCCGCCACTCCGACATGTCTCCTTTCCGACATGTCTCCATTCCGACACTAACCCTATCTCTAACCCTTACCCTAAACGTAAACCCTGTGGAAGTGTCGCCACTCCGACAATAAGAAGTCAATTTCGGAGTGGCGACATGTCGGAATGGAGATCGACACCCAAATGTTCCGTTGCACAACGGTGTTGTGCGCCGGTGCCGGAAATAACACGCCTTGTGAACTTGTGGGTCGGCTGTTTTAGACGTGCAACACCGCCATGCGATGCTGTATGAATCAGCCTTTATCCAAGGCTAGTAGGATTGAAGATTATCTGTTCTTTTCTTACAGTTTTTCAAATTCTTATTGTGTCATTTTGCTGCCTGCGCCATGCACTGATAATTCTGCAATTTCATTTTCTTGAACAAGCTTAAGGACAATAAAAACGTTATCCGTCTATCATAACCAAAGTGTATTGTAATGTACACTACCTTTAACAAGCCTTAAATCAACTCACGCCTACACAAAGTGATCTGGTATGGCGGAGAAAAGAGAATTAGCCCACTCAACAAACAAAACAACAAAATGCAGCGTGGCAATTACACAGCGCTGAAACAAGAGAAGAACCAGGGGTGAACACACATCATTTTACTGCTACTCCCCTGGTGTTAATCCACAAGGTTTAACACCCGCCCCCCAGCCGCCCCTCCCGCGCTAAATTCCTGCATTAAAGCAGTGGCGTGCCAGGTCTACCGCCATGCCTGCCTTTCCCATAATCCCTTTCTTTTCTCCCCCTGCTTCCCTCTCCATACCCTCCCAACTACCTCATTTCCCAGGGTTCTCATCATCTCAGCCAATCATGGAGTTGACGGCGTTCCAACCAAGTCCTCGATGATGACATCACAGCAGGCCCGGGGAAGGGAAAATACGATTCGCATTCTTTCTTTTCCTTCTTTTGCCGTTTCCCACCAGGGCAGGGCCAGGATGGAACCAATTCACAAAAATCATAACATAACATCATGACATTTCAGCAATGTCAAAAACATCACATCGGACTGTCACTGGTGACCCGCATAAGTAGAGCGGTGTGTGTGTGTGTGTGTGTGAGCGCGTGTGCACGTGTGTGTGTGTGTGTGTGTGTGTGTGTGTGTGTGTGTGTGTGTGTGTGTGCGCGCATGTATACACGCGTGTTTGTGTGTCAGTAGAAATACTCTCTACAAGTAAGAGTCCAGAATTCAAAATGTACTTGAGTAAAAGCACAAAAATATTGGTATCAAAATGTACTTAAAAGTACCAAACGTACTCACTATGCAGAGTGTCACGTTTCACACCTTTTCCGATGTTTGAAATGGCAGATCTACAAGCTCAAGCTATTTTCAAATGGCCGAAATGCATATAAAGGCTGAAGTGCTTTGTAATTATAATCAAAGTCTACAAAGTAACTAGTAACTAAATGTGCCATATAATAGTAGTGGAGAACTATATTTGTAGTGGAGATGTATGTAGTGGAGTAGAAGTAAAAGTATTCAAAATTTGAAATGCTCAAGTAAAGTACAAATACCTCAAAATTGTACTAAGTACAGTACTTAGTTACTTTATGCCACTGGTGCATACACGCACGCACGCACGCACGCACACAGATCTAAGATTATTCTCCATCTCTCAGACATCCCAGTCGGAGAGCAAAGGCTTGATATAAATCTGGGTGTTTCAGAGTGTTTGGAATGCCAGACCATTCTCTTGTAGTGTTGACGTCATCTCAGATAAAGACACACCTCACAAACGCACCCCCGCTGCATCAGTCTAGGCCGAGCATCTTTAAGCCCTTCTAATCCTGGATCTCAGACAGAGCACCCCCACAGCCCACACACACACACACACAACCTGTTCCCTTGGTTGGATGCGTGACTGTGCGTACGCACGTATTGATGGCTATAACCCGAAGGTCATTCGTGCGATTGTTGTCGTTTAGGTAGAGGAGGATTATTCTGCGACCAGCCGCACTTTTCTCTATCGTCTCTCCCTCTCGCAATCTTTCTCTTTTTCCTTTTCCTTTCTTCCCTGCCCCGCGGGGATTCGAGAACAGCGAGGGAGGTGGAAGGCAGAGAGAGTGAGAGAGTTTTGGTTGGAGCCGGTCAACAAGTTCAAGATTTCTTATCGGTGATTAGGAGAAGAAAAAAAAAATATGGGCGAGCTGTGTTGAAAGCCCCGGCAGGCAGTGACCAAATGACCTGGAGTGGGTTCATTCACAACAACACCAACTGCCCAAACATACAAGGGGACAAAACACAAGCAGCCGTGATAAGATCTAGTGAGGGAGGAGGGGGTGCAGAAAAGAAAGGAATAAACGAATTAAGCCCAGATAAACCCTTGTTCCCACTGCACTCCGGAGACCCACTGCCATGTAGGATGAGGGAGAGAGAGGAGGGAGAGGAAAAGGTTTTGGCAGCTGGTGGTATCGATATAGACTAGACTCTAGTCTATATCTAGTCACTAGAGAGAGGGAAAGAACAGTGGCGCTGAGTTTTTTCTGGTAGCCAAAAACTGAAAACGAGCTTCTTCACGGTACCAAACAGCCTATAGCAGGGGGCCTGTCAAGACTGAGATGAAGCAGGGAGCAATAATGACATTGTGGTATAGAATTGACTCCCCAACTAGTGAGCAGCGGCTGTGCATTGTGGAGGAAAAGTATGTAATAGAGAGATTTACACACAGACTCAGGATACAGGAAGAGCTGTTTCTTGAAAATCACACTTGTGTGAACTGAGCGGTGGAGGCTGCATGTGTGTGTGCGCGTGCGTGCGTGCGTGTGTGTAGAATTGTATAGAATTGTGTTGCTGATTAAAATTCTTCATAGGTAGCTTCATCGACTTGTTTGATAGCACGGTCATCAGGGTTGGATTCATGTTTGTTAATGTGTATTTCGAGACATTTAACCACTTACTGTAAACTGGGGATGTTGTGAGCTTGTAGATCTGCTATTTCTGGCTCAAGCTCTCCTCAGAACAGGGATGCCGGCGTTCCAATCACACGCAGAGTTTTGGCAGTAGTAACTCTGAGGACCCCCTGTTGATATAAAGCATACAAAGATACATTTAGGGATGGGAAGCACGCACACGATTATTGTGTAAATAGTAACGATTTACGATATATCCCCATATCCCCAACATCCATTATTCTGGGGTCTAACGTTTGCCAAAAATAGCAGATCTACAATCTGAGATGTAGATCTGCTTTTACTGCAATTTCTGACATCCCTAGTTTCACATAGGGCTCGAGGGGCTAAAGTAACAATCCAACCCAATATGTTTATAATCACAACATGCACATTTGTTGCTAATGTCAAATTCCTGTCTTTTCATATGTTTTAGTGTCTCAGGTGCCTTTGATTTTCTAAATAGATGGACCTGTTGGCCCCAATCCCGTGAACCACTCTCATGTTTAGCTTTTCTAAGTGAAGCTCTTCCCCTAATAAAAACTACTTAGAAAGAGGCTACGTCGAACTCTTAGCTTAATCACAGAGATAATGACAATGAATATGCAGAATTAAATTAGCGGAAAAAAATAGTTTTATGTCCTCTCCCCGGCAGAAAGAGTGCAAGACCCAGGATTCAAACCCAGGTGTCGCTTGCAGGAGAATTAACATCTAATGCTCATCTACAAGGTTATCCTTGCTTGGCCAGGGGGAGCCATCGGGCGTATGAGCTTCAGGCATGGCTACTTGTGTCAACTCCAGCATCTAGAGATGTGCTAGAACAGTGGTTCTCAACTTTGTCAGGCTGTGACCCCCCAAACATTTTCATATTTGAACTGGGAACCCCCCAAGATTATCATATTTGAACTGGGGACCCCCCAAGATTATCATACTTTAACTGGTGACCCACCAAAATTATCATCATATTTTGAATTCTGGACTCCTCAGCCTGACAAGCACTGGGTGGAAGCAATTCGGAAAAACAAAAAGAAAACAGCACTGCAAAGACCTTAGGGAGGTACGTCATATGGAGGGTATGCGCATGCATGAAGTGAATGGCAAATCGAGTGTCAAGTTGAGTGGCAAAATGAGTGGCAAAGTGAGTTTAACGTTGTTTAATGCAATCATATCGTCGTTGTCGGGTGGAAACCTCTTATCTCCAAGTTTCAAATGTGTACGTTCTTTTGCAAATTAAAGCCCTGCTTCATCATAGAAGGCCGTCTCACAAAAGTAGTGAAAACAGCAGATCTACAAGCACACAACGCCTCGCGGTGCGAGGCGTTGTGTGCTTGTAGATCGGCTGTTTTCACTAGTTTAAATCATTTTTAAAATGATAAATGCAAAACCAACGGTTTTGGACATACAAGGTTTTCACCCAACAACGACGATATATAGGACCTTTCTGTTTGGATGTATGGGATGTCAAGGCCAGAAAGCAGTTTTCTGACACTCAGTAGGCTTTCCCGCATAACTTCCAGGTATGATGATGATATCACGCGCATACCCTCTATTGGGATGGTATCAGGATGGGTTTCCTAGCCAGTATAGGGTTTCTCCACTGTTCCAGTCCATACATTGAATTTAGATTTCCTCAGAATGTATCAGATTCAGTAGGCAGTGATCTCATATCGTCTGGCTACAAGACTAAGATTAGTTCAAATGCATTTTATTCATTAAAATAAGATCCAGAGTGCAGCTCTGAAACACAATCTTAATTGGTCCCCGCTTGTAAATATTGGCTTGTTTTAATAAATCCTGTACACCTTTTTACAAAATTTTCTATTCAAACTCTCTATCCTTCCATCTCTCCATTAACCAGCCTGTCAAGCTGTCTATTTGCTGGTCCTCTTAATACAATGGCATGTTTACCCCCAGTCAGATTCCCATTAAGATTGTGGTGCATGTGTGTGCGTGTGTGCGTGCACGCGTGTGAGACATCGCTAATGCCAGACTAGACGAATCCCTCTACACAATTTGTAAATGTCTCGCGCAGTAGCAATTACTTAGAGTTGACTTAGTCTAACCTGGCCCCTGATCAAACGAAAATGGATGCCTCAACGAACTCGATTCCAGAACAAATATTCTTCACTCTTACGTTAACAGAGCCATTTGTTTGCCATGTAAAAACAAGAGTGTGATCTTTGCTGTTCATTGGAACCATATCTTTGGTCAAATGTCGGTATGTAATGGCCTCTGGTATTTGGTGGGGTCTCTGTGAGCCTGATGGATGGGGAGACGGGTCGTACAACGTAGCGGTAATATTAAACCTTGTTCAGCAGCGAGGAGAAGAGGGCAGGGTGCAACAGCTGACCAAGTCGATTAATTGTGTGGCCCTAATACATATGCAAATTGGCTCGACGAAGAACATAAACAAGGATCCAAGTGTTAGGTTACAGAGTACAGCATGTCAGCTGGGCTCTGGGTGTCTGCGCGCGCGCGTGCGTGCGTGCGTGCGTGCGTGCGTGCGTGTGTCATCTGTGCATAATAAGTTAAAGTCAAGCAGATAGTAAAGCCGCCATGTGCTCAGTGAAGCCATTCTCAGAGGAACTAGCGTACCTGAGATGTGATGTACAATACTATACTGTGTGTACACACACACACACACACACACACACACACACACACACACACACACACACACACACACACACACACACACACACACACACACACACACACACACACACACACACACACACACACACACACACACACACACACACACACACACACAGTCTAACTATAGAGGTTACACTAGCAGGTGTTAGCAGTGGGTGGAACCTCAGGGAAAACAAAAGCAGTTTTTCCACGACAGTCTGTCAGCCTTGCTCTGGGCTGGTGTGTTTGGCTGTCCTACCTAACTCTTAACTCTCTAAAGGGCCAACATAATGAATCAAGACATGTGGGTCTGGGAACATTTGGGTAAATCTGGGCCGAATTCGGTTGCTTTTAGCCTGATTTGCACAAACTTAGCCTCATTTCTCCCGAAGTCCCCCTCGACTACGTATCTACCCATCATCAACTGTATCCATACCACGTGCAGTACTAAAAATGTTTTTTTACTCAAGTAAAAGTATCAATACTGCAATGTAGAAATACTCTGTTACGAGTAAAAGTCCGGAATTATAAATGTACTTGAGTAAAAGTACAAAAGTATTGAAAATGTACTTGACGTACCAAAATTCAAAACACTCATTATCCCATTTCAAGTTTTCAAATCTTTTTCAACAGAATCTTTTGAAAATAGCAAGCTCACAATGCGTCGCATTGTGACCATTGTGAGATTGTGTGAGCTTGTAAATCGTCTATTTTCAAATGGACAAAATGTATATAGGGCTGAAGTGGTTAATGTATATATCAAGTGTTTGGTAATAATAATCAAAATCTACAAAGTAACTAGTAAAGTTTTCAAATAATTGTAGTGGAGTAAAAGTACAATATTTGTCTCTGAGATTAGTAGTAGAGTAGAAGTAAAAGTACTGATAATTGGAAAATACAGCAGTAAAGTAAAAGTACCTCAAAACTGTTAGTAACTAATACGTGTTCACCCCTTTCTTACCAAGAAGAGTCATCCCAATGTGACTGGGATCCATGCATAACATAGTAGACCTTCATTAAGTACGATATAGGAGGCTTGGTTCGCTCTGATCTCCATTAATCATACAGCCAAGCCTACTGGAAGGTGCATGCCATGCACACACACACACACACACACACACACACACACACACACACACACACACACACACACACACACACACACACACACACACACACACACACACACACACACACACACACACACACACACACACACACACACACACACACACAGTGTCATGAAACGTGTCTTCAGGCAGATCCTTCACCCATTCCTGCTTCGACAGCACTTTTCTCTGAGATCCCACCGTGTGCAGTCACACAAAGACATGCAATCTACATGTGGGAACATGGAGACACTGCGCTCCAATCACCCACCAGAGGAACGCAGCCATGCACGGAAAAACATTTATTTTATCTGATCCCATGGGGGTTGGGTTGTGTGGAGGAGGAGGCCATCGTATTAAGCCTGAAATACCTGGAATGCGCCGTGTTGTGTTATATTTTAACCACTTTAACCATTATTTTATACTTTAACTATTGAAAAATAGCAGATATACAAGCTCCGAGTGCCACGCTGTGAGCTTCTAGATCTGCTATTTTTGAAAAATCGTTAAAATGTGTGCAAATATTTGAATATCTTTGACCCGATCTTTGACCTGACTTCTAAATCCTTCTTCCAAAATCAGTGGTTTTCAAACCTTTTCTTGTCAAGGACCCTCAAAATTACATGTATTTGGCCGCGGACTCCCATCTCAAAATATGCTGTTCCAGGGACCCCCCAGAAGCAAGTATTTGAGTTACAAATGTTCGCTTTTGAATAGATATATTCAAAGAATTGATTTTTTCAAAAATAGCAGATCTACAAGCTCGCAGCGCGAGTGCCGCGCTGCGAGCTTGTATATCTGCTATTTTTCAATAGTTAAAGCAGTCAATAATCCTAGGCCTAAATAGGTTAAGGAATGTAGAGGCTGCTGTGCGTGGCATTCGGTGCACACGTTGTGTACATTTATTGATGATTTTACGTCTTCATAATATATGAGAGATTGATTCAACCTCCATGCTCCCATTCCAGCCCATATGAATTGAATTATTGAAGTGAGTTATATACATCTCATCCAAGGTAACAACATTCTAGGAAACTAAAAACTACAGACACAATTTTTTGGAAATTGAGTTCAGCCTGAAAAGCTAATAGCACTGACGCTTGTGAACGGAATTGGCCAATCAAATCCGGATGTTACGTTTGTGATGCCCATAAGCAAGTCGTTTGTTGGCCTCCTAATGGTACAGGATGGAATTGTGGGCAAAATCTTTTTGCGACAACATTCTACGTTTGGCTCTGAGAGACTAAATGTCATCAAATGGTGGTCCACGGCTCAAACACCGAATAAATAATGGACCTTGACATGAAAAAGGTTGAAAATCACAGTGTGAGTGTGCAGTGCCTTAGGCTGCTCAACAGTGCTACCACCTCAAGGTAGGTCACACAGCGGTATTGCAGCTGTTGAGGCCGCACTCGGTCAAATGTTGGAGCAGTAAGCACCGCTCAAAAAATAAATAAATAAATGAGATAGCAGATCTGCAAGCTCACAAAGGCTACTTTATTTTAGGTATTTTTAGGGCGTGGCTATGCAAGAGTCTAGCCATCTATAAGAAGGGTCTGTGTGTCCAGAGATAGTGACAGGGTTCCCACACATTTTTACCAATTAATTTCCAAAACTTTTCCAAAACTTTTCCAGAATATTTAACCCAATTTCCAGGACTATATAACAATAATTCAGCTCAATGACAAGTCGCTTACCCCTATGCGCAATGCCCAAAGACAGGTAGTGTATGCCAGTGGTTCTCAACCTTTTCAGGCTGTGACCCCGGCACCCTGACGAGCACTAAGAGTTGAGGAATTTTGTATAACACGGTTCTATTGTGAAAATAGCAGATCTACATGCTCACAACGCCTCGCGTTGCGAGGCGTTGTGAGCATGTAGATCGGCTATTTTCACAATTTCTGCCGCTAATATTTGACAATTTGGCCAATGTTTAATTTGTCATTTCAGAGGTATTAACAAAATCAATAACCAAAGACAATGCATAGCTATTTTTTCCAGCACCTTCCAGGACCCTTGATCAATTCCAAAACTTTTCCAGTACTGGGAAAAATATTTTTCTAATTTCAAAATATTTCCAGGAATTTCATGACCGTGGGAACCCTGTAGTGATCTCACAGACCACTGGAACGAACAGTAAAATGTCTTGTGCACACTTGCCTGTAGGCCACACCAGCACCTCCACTCAATCTCTGTTCATAACTTATTTAGAAATACGGCATTTAACTTCACAATGGAAGTCACAGGGGCTCTGATCATCATGCTGAAAGATTTCCCAAATTTGAACTCCACGCGCCATCGATAGATCATAGACAGCCCACGTCACAGGCTGGTCACATGAAGTCCCGAGATGCACACTGTGGCCACGCCTTTCTTTCCCATGTGGATGCAGAATCTCCTAATGAGGCTTCAAGTGGTTGAACGTAGCAGTTCAGCAGTGTTGATTTTGAGTTTTTGACAGCATATTTTGATTTAGTTTTAGCCATGGTCTTTTGAATAAAATTGCATTTGGTATTAGTCGTATTTTAGCCATCTGAAAAGTTTTAGTTTTTTATAGTCGACTAAATGTACGGTTGATTTTTGTCAACACAAATGCATTTTGGCAGGCCTTCGTGGCGTCGTAATGGATGATTTTACACTTGGTTGCATGCTGAAAATAGCCGATCTACAACCTCACAGCTGTGTTGTCGTTGTGCTTGTTGAACTGCTATTTTCCAAGCGTAACCAAGCATAAAACGACTTTGTATTTTAGTTCTACTGGATCTCTTCTCCACTAGTCCCCCACTAAGAAGTTAGCCTAGGTTTTTTTATTAGTTGACAAGGTTTTCGTCAGTGAAAGTAGGTAGAAGGTAGTAGACGAAAATAGCCGATCTACATGCTCACAACGCCTCACAAGAGCATGCAGATCTACTATTTTCACAATAGAACCGTGTTATACAAAATGTAATTCCTCAACTCTGCTCGTCAGGGTGGGGGGGAGGGGTCCCCAGTTAAAATAAGGTTGAGAACCACTGGTGTAGTGAATAGGAAGCAACTGAATGAACACGGAAAAAGCTGTTGAACTGCATTAGACCGTCGCCCCGCCACACAGACGGGAGAGGATGCGTGAACTCTATCTAAAGCAGACTCACAGACCCGCCGCACACATAATACAAAATGAGGCGGCGTTCGGCAGCATCAGCAGCAGCACCCTACCTACAACCCCCCCACCCCAGCCCCCCACCTTTGTTACACAACTTATCACACGCCACACGGAACGCGGCGACACACGGTTAACGGCTTGTTCGCGAGGCATATGCTCGCTAACCTCGGCGCCCTCCCTCGGTACAAAGAAAGGGCTTCCAAATAATTATTCCATTCAAGCTTAAATTAATCCCAAAAACAGACAAGACTCTCTTCTCCGTCGTCTCGACCCTCTCGCGAGCGCACGCACGCACGCGCACACACAAACATACAACGCTATAGTGCAACACAAAGGCAGCTGGACCTGGCGAGTGTGACAACACTCCCTATTCATTGCCATGTCTTGCCCCCGGAGACTCCCTACCACCCCACGCACGCACGCACACACACATACACAGCAGTCAGTAAACCACACACACACACACACACACACACACACACACACACACACACACACACACACACACACACACACACACACACACACACACACACACACACACACACACACACACACACACACACACACACACACACACACACACACACACACACACACACCAGCCTATGTGAGCATCACCACCAAATGCAAAGGGCGGTGTGTGTGTGTGTGTGTGTGTGTGCGTGTGTCCGTCCACATATATTATTCATTTGCATGCGAGCAGCATGAACTGAGTGTCTCTGCGAGGGGAGATAAGGGCTTCTTTATTTCAGCCCTCCGTATGCAAGCGTGAATGAACCCGTGCATGTGTGTGTGTGTGTGTGTGTGTGTGTGTGTGTGTGTGTGTGTGTGTGTGTGTGTGTGTGTGTGTGTGGGGTGGTCTTGTGTGTGGGTCTGTGTGTGGGTCGCGTGCATGCGCACACTCGCGTGAACGTGTGTGTGTGTGTTCTCCACATCCCTTATTAAACAGACCATTTGTAAAAGGGAGGAATGGAAACATGCTCGACACGGAGAGAAAGTGTCTGGGAACTGGAAAAAGAACAGGGGGGGGGGGGATCTCTAAACACGCTGAGGAGGAAGGGGCGTTAAGAGACGGAGAAGGGCTTATCGTTATCATATTTAGCTAAAAATAACTGATCTACAAGCTAATAACATGTCAACGTGTTGTTAGCTTGTTCGTTTTTGCAAGCGAAGGCAAGTGATAGCATCATGACCTTGGATTTAGACACTTTCAAACCTCAACAATAACACAGAACTTGCATTCAGCTTTCCTGGATACTGGATATAATAACATCAATTATGTTTGTTACTTTTTTTTGTGATCTCAACTTCGGTACATACTGTATATAGAATATTTACTTTTGTAAATGGTAAATGATTGTTTAGAGCAGTGGTTCTCAACCTTTTCAGGTCGCGACCCAAAAAAATAATCATATTTTAACCCTGACGAGCACTTGGAGTTGTAAGACTTGGGGGATTACATTTTGTTTAACACGGTTCTATTGTGAAAATAGCAGATCTACATGCTCACAACGCCTCGCGTTGCGAGTCGTTGTGAGCATGTAGATCGGCTATTTTCACAATTTCCGCCTCTAATATTTGACAATTTGACCAATGTTTAATTTTGTCATTTTTGAGGTATTAAAAAGTCCTCAAAGTGTCAGTTTGGAAATGTGAATATACCCTCTATACACTTAAACTTCATGTTGGTTTGTTTACTGTGGAGTGAGAAAACAATGTTGCACATTAACTCATTGCATGCCAGGCCCGATAGTCCCGAGATTATTTTAATGTCTTTCCCTGCCAGGCCCGATAGTCCCGAGAATTTCCGCCATTTTGAAAAAAAAATCAAAAAATGTTTTTTTTCAAAAAAAAATTTGGACCCCAAAAAATGTAGTAGGCATGATAGAAATCGCGAAATTGCATGTTTAACCCCCATAGCAACCCCATCTATCAAACATGGCAGCCATCTTTGTTTACATTTTAGGAAAACATAATGGCTTGTATCTCATGAATGCCTGAACGGATTTCCATTCGGATGTTTTTGTTTGAAAGCTGTGAGCAATGTGGACACACGTGGTGCATTATCTAGGCATGGGTGTGCATGATCCGTGCACTATGAATTACATGGAAGTCTATGGAGACCAGAGGCACCATAGAGTACGAAGGTATTGTTAAATGGCGGGGAATGTGTTAAGTTAATCATCACACAGGTTGAGAACCACTGATTTAGAGTCACTATGCACTCTCCATGCTCAATACCCCCGGCACTAGCGACTCACCAAGAAATTACTTTGGCTTCTTCATAGAAGTGTTTTGGAAATATTAACCAATCAACAGCTGAACGGATGTGGTCCAAGGGTTTTTGACTGGGTCTCCTAGCAACATGAAAGCACTCGTATGAAACGGTCTCCGATGAGAGATTCGCGGACCCCAGACGATACAAAAAAATGCGATACACGCAGCAGCAGCAGCAGCAGCACACACCCTCCTAGTTTCTCTGTTAGCCAACCGCACTCAAAAAGTCACGCAGACACCCCTGTCTGTCAACATTAACAAGCCAACGCTGTCAATAGTCACAGCTTGGGGGCCGAGTCTGGGTCCAACCACATCACGTTCTGCTTTCAACACATACGCAGAGACAGAAGGAAGAGGAAGAATCGTGCCTGCCTTGTGACAAACAACTCCTGCGTCATACTAAGTATTAAGCATAATAAAACAACGGTTCACGTCATCTGGATGGCATTGGTCTCCCTCCCTCTCCCTCTCCCTCTCTCTCTCTCTCTCTCTCCTCCCCACAGCTGTGCATGCATGGATGAACAGCAGTCTAGCCATCATCACAGACAGACAGCTGACAGACTAAAGTCAAGGTCGGGAGAGATAAGGACAGAGAATCAAGAGATCACAATTACAACATAGACATTTAGCAGACGATCTAATACCTACAAAGCGCGATTACGGACACCAGTCTAGTGCAGGGGTCTTCAACTGGGGGTCCGGGACCCCAAGGGGGTCCTCAGAGTTACTACAGGGGGTCCTCAAAATCTTTTTGTGATAGAAACTTTTTTTCTCCTTTTTTATATTAACAATTTGAACCCTAGCGTCCATATTCTGAGAACTTTAGCCAAAAAGAGCAGATCTACAAGCTCACAAGTCAGCGGCTATTTCCGGCAAAGAGGTTTGGTGTAGAGGGGAAAAAGAGCAGACTAAGTACAGTGTGAAAGGTCAAGTTTATCAAGCATTGACGGTTCAAGTGGTTAAATATCTGAAAACAAATTGACATGAATCGAAAATACACTGATGACCGTGCTGTCAAACTATATGGAATCTATGAAAAGGTTGTGGGGGTCCCTGCTTCATCTCTCTCTCAACTAAGGGGTCCTTGGCCTGAAAACGTTTAAGTGATTTCGGGTACGAAGCAAAGCAGCAAGGGCACTGTGGGGAGTCGAACTGTGGCTTGTACATACAGTGCATCTGGAGTATCGCTGACTGTGCACGAGCGAGTGTGTGTGTGCGCAAGAGGAGGGGAGGAGACAGGATTTGGACTGGATTACAGACATCCAGGATAATGCACCAGGTGGCAGAGGCATCCCCTGCAAACAGGATTTTGGCCGGAGCCTTAAATGACCCGAGGTTTCCCCCCACACAGAGGGGTGGGGAGTGGGGACAGGAGGGTCACTTAACGGCCAGAACTCTCTCTCTCTCTCTGGCCGTACAAGCACACATTCAGTCTCCCGTAGGGACCGACAGGGGCCGCGCTCTGTCACGCCATTCTCCTCCTTGATAGTCCTGTCACGATCATGACATTTTACTTGACGATTCATTGTCACACAAATGATTGCGATTTAATTGTGTTTTTGTAGCTGAACACAGGAGCATAATTATGAATAAAAATTACATTTCTGTTTGGCTTTGAAGTTGCAAAGGGCAGATATGGCAAATAACCTAAATATACAAAGGACTGACTGGCATATTTAATAACTTTATTCTTTATACGTTTATAGTGGAAATAGACGATCTACAAGCTCACAACACATCGCGATGTGTTGTGAGCTTGTTCATTCCAACTCAGCTACATTGGTTTTATTGCTTCAAAAGCAAGCAAGCAATAAAACCAGTGGAGCTCGAGTAGAATCCGGTGTTGCAGACTCTATTTTCTTCTTATGTATTTTGGCCCCCCCACCATTTTTCCGTCTACAGCAAATCTCTACCGTGAAAATAGTCTTTGCAAAAGCTTGTCTTGTAGGTGAGCCATGTTCACCGTAATTGTGCCTATTATCATCCCTGTACTTTCGAGCTGGATTTGGACTTTTGACATTATAATTGCATTGTGAACTATGCCTATCCAACCACTTGAGTTTTTTATTTAATTTTATTGTTCTTGGTTGGTGTAGACCGAAAAAACGGATACTCCGGTAGACAGGGTCGTGCCAGGGGTCAGGGTTAGCAACCCTGTGCAAAAACCCTGAGTTAGAAATCATCACTACAGACAGAGTAGCCCCTTCCATCTTTTATAAGAACGGATATGAAAGCACGCCGCGTGCATGCATTAGAGTGGTGCAGTGCAGTGATTCAAGGAGTTGCCATGTTTGCCTGTGTATTATCATGAGCCCCGGACAGAATCTAGGACTATCTTATGGGTTGTAAAAAAAAAAAAAAAAAAAGTAAAGGAGGAAGACGTATGAATGCTTGTACATGTGTGCACCTGCATACACCTACATCAAACAGACCTAAGTGCAAACCTGTGTGCGCACACACACGCACACACACACACGCACGCACATACACGATACAAAAGCAGTCAATGAATGGGAGAGGAGCAGGCAGTGGAGCAGGTGCTGTGTTTGTAGAAGATATGGCTTCTGTCCACCTCAGCATTTCTAAAACACACGTGCGCACACACACACTTATCTCCCTTCTCCTATGGAGAGGAGAGATAAGTGTATAGGTCATTCTTTACTCTCTCTCTCTCTCTCTCTCTCTCTCTGCATCTCACTTTTTCCCTTTCCCTGCTGTTTCCTCTTCTCTTCTCTTCTCTTCCTCCTCCCTACCTTCCTCATTCATCCAAACCCCTTCCTTTCCCCTCTCCCACCCTCTGCTCCTCGTGTGCACTTCGCAAAACACAAGTCTCCTTTTTTTCCTTGAAAGAAATGCTCCCTCACTTCCCTTCCCTTCCCTTCCCCAGACTGCAGTCTCTTCACCTCTCCTCGCTGGCGCGTTCTCTCAGTGGAACGGCAACAAAACAAAGCCGCCCGCAGCATCACACGCAGGCTAATCAAGCAAGACAAGAATGCAGCCAGCCCCTCTGATCCGCTAAACAGCACCGTGATACTGGCCAGCACTGGGACCTAACACACAGCAACCAGGGGTGTCACAGCAAATTCTGGGCCCTGGGTACAAGGATTCGCTAAAGGGCCCCCCATGAATGTTCTTCACAGGGGGAGGGGGTTTAACCCATTTAGACTGTGAATGCATTATTATGCGTTATTTTGTGCTTTAACTATTGAAAAATAGCAGATATACAAGCTTGTAGATCTGCTATTTTTGAAAAATCATGAAAGTTTGTGCAAGTCTTTGAATATTTCAAATCCTTCTAAGGTTTTTTGAAAAACTTATGTTTCACATCTCAAACTATTTAGTTCCAGGGACCCCCCAGAAGCAACATTTGAGTTAAAAAAGATTTGCACACGTTTTCATGACTTTTCAAAAATAGCAGATCTACAAGCTCGCAGCGCGGCACTCGGTGCCACGCTGTGAGCTTGTAGATCTGCTATTTTTCAATAGCTAAATAATTAAGGCCCTTCCACCTTGGGCCCAAGTAACTCAGTCCCACTCCCCCCCCCCTTGTGACGCCCCTGACAGCAACAACACACAGGCCGAGAGCGAGAGGCAGAGGAACGCAGCGATGGAGGAGGGGAGCCTGTCAAGAGAGAAGAGACAACAGGAGAGACAGCCAGAGAAAATGGAAGGAGGCTGCAGAAGGGTAGATTAGAGAAAACAAAGAACAGGCAAGCGGGAAACACGCGGAATAGGGGAACCCAAGAGATGGATTCCTTTTCCTGATGTTTTTCTTGCACCCTGCTTGTGTGGGTAGGGCCTTGACCGGAGCTAGATTTAAGGGTCTGACGCTAGATCCCGATTTAGGAGAGCCCTGGTCGACCGATTACCGATGTTTTGACTAATATTTTGTCAAGGAAATAAAAAAGTTCTAATCCATTTGAAAAATGGATATTTTATTTCACCCCAGTATGCCTATTTTGGGCACGTCATGTCAGGCAAGATTATACATTTCTAAAATGTTCTACAAGCTCGCAACACGTCATACTGTGACCCATTGTGAGCTTGTAGATTGAAAATGTTCAAAGGTTTTTTTATGGGGCTTAATCATTCTGATTTGGGACACAGTTGGGACACATGGGCTACAGAATTGCCGATACTGTTAAAGAAAAGTCAAATAGTGGCCAAAACATCAGCCAGAAAGTTGGATAAAACTTGTAGGTGAATTTACTCCAGAACCCCGGCTTGTCCCACAGGGCCGACGGATGACACGACGCAAGGGTTGTTGGAGGGCCGTGCTCCAGGTGAGGACCAGAGGGGAGATGAGAAGGAGACGTAACAAGGCTAATGGTGCGAGAGAGGAAAACACATTAAAGAGTGCAGAGCTTCACCTCGGAGGCGGTTGCATCAGGACGGCCATCAGACGCTACAACAGCCAGCTGCAGTTTGCACCCGGGGGTGGGGTGGGGGTGTGGGGGCAGAGAATGAGTGTTCTGCTGCTAAATGCAACCTGTTTTCTCTGCTGAGGAAAATGTCTGCTTTCCGAACGTGGTGGAAACTGGAAAGCTGATGGTGCTGTATTGTATGTAAAAAAATAAACAAGCATTTAACCACATGAAAGCTAGTGTCCTTGTTCTGGGGGAAAAACATTCAGCGAAAATCTAAATCTAAAACCTTGTGTTGGGTTGTTGTTGTGGGTTGTGGGCATGTAGATTGGCTATTTTGGGCAGAGATTTGGTGTAGAGGGGAAAAAGGAGGGGGGCTTAGTATAGACCCCAAGGGGAAGGTACACAAAGTATATAGGGTTTAAGACAGAGGACTTCAACGTTTTCAGGCCCAGGACCCCTTAGTTGAAAAATAGATGAAGCAGGGACCCCCACAACCTCTTCATAGATTCTGTATAGTTTCATTGTTTGACAATGTCAGTGTATTTTGGTTTCATGTCAATTTGTGTTTTCAGATATTTAACCGCTTGAACCATCAATACTTAATAAACTTGACCTTTCATTCCGTACTTAGTCTACTCTTTTTCCCTTTTTAGTCGAAAATAGCCGATCTACAAACTCATAACGCCTCGCAGCGCGAGGCGTTGTGAGCTTGTAGATCTGCTATTTTTGGCTAAAGTTCTCAGCACATGGACACTAGGGTTCAAGTGTCTTGTAATATAAAAAAGGAGAAAAAAAAACTTTCTATCACTCAAAGATTTGGAGGACCCCCTAGGGGTCCCAGACCCCCTGTTGAAGACCCTTGGTTTAAGACATTACACAGACAGGTCTCATCGTACAGCATCAGATGTCTCAACAACAAAGGTGGCGACCCTAACCCTAACCCTACACACAGAGCGGAACAAGTCTACATAGGCAACAAGAAGAAAAGCTGTATGTGCGGGCCGGGGTCAGAGTTCCCCAGCAACCACCAGCCCAAACACACACACACACACACACACACACACACACACACACACACACACACACACTGTTAGCCTCGGGGTAAGGTCGTCTGAGCAGGCACCAGAAGTGTGTGTGACACAGGAGAAAACAAGGGCAGGGCTCTGGGGTTTGGGGGCGTTAAGAATCTGGAAGGCCATCGGAGAGAAAACCCTGTTCCTGCCACGCACACGCCACCTAAGGGCAAGCAGGGGAGAGTCATTTGTCACACCCAGACATATATAGGAACACCAACGGAAGGCTTCTGGAACTGTGTGCAATCCACCCAACACAGCCAGCCATTGTGGGCAGTCGCTATCCTCGCACATGGATAGCGCTACATCACCTACTGTATATAGGCTATATGCACAACAGCCATTTTGGAGAGAAGTTGGGTCTCTTCTCACTTCCTTCACAGGTGTTACCAATAATACTAGTAATGAAGGCTCTGTTCCATTCTGGTCAAACAGAGTCAGGGTGCTGATATTGAGGATGTTGGTTCACTGGAAACACTCTGCAACACCAGTGTGTCTCAAAGTGTGGCCCAGGGACCCTCATGGTTCCTTGGTGGTTCCAAATGACCCCTCAAAAAGGTGTGCAACTCTGAGAGTGTACAAATGTGTAACTCTCAGAGTTATGGCGGGTCCTTGAAATAAAAGGTTAGAGGACCACTGTGCTACATGAAATGGAACCGAGCCTCCATTAGTATCATTGGTAACACCTTTGAAGGAAGTCCAATATGGCTCCTGTGCATATATCCTTTGTTGGACAAACAAATATTATGCCATAAAGGCTATGCTTTAGCGTCGCTCAGGAGATAAAACCCTAAGGTGTTACGCATCAAAGACCAAGGGGTGTAACATTTTGTAGCGTACCATACTACCATGTCAGTGCCATCATAAAAAAATTACATATTTGTGACAAATCAAATGATAGCATGTGATAGCCTATTATAGCCCTCCACCTTTTTTCCCCCGGTAACTTGATGGTTCTTCGATCTGGGATATCCTGTGATAACCCTGTGATGGCAGGGGAGAGGAGAGGAGAGGGGATCACAGGGAACATGAGAGATGATATGGTTGACAGTCCAGCATGGAAGAAATGGTGGAGAACAGAACAGAGAAGACAGCAGGCGTGTGATGTGCGGTGGAAAGAGGAGTCTGTCCACTTTATACCATACAGCAGCAGGCACGTGCAAACATAGACAGGGGCTGCCCTTTTACCAGTCTGTAAAAAGTGCCCTCTCCAGACCATGAATGCAGTTTTTACTAGGGTGAAAGAAATGCAAATGTCCTCTTTCCATGCCATACCTGAAGGCAGCATTCAAGATAATTGCCTTGTCCAAACTCTCCTGAACTTGAATGCAGCATCTTATTTTGAAAGAATTGCCCTCTCTGTGTAGACGTACATGCTGTTACGCCACTTCTCCAGTATTAACTTGATTATGCTTAGTTTAGTGTGGAATCAAGTACCAAAAATAGCCGACCTCAAAGCTCACAACGCGTCGCGCTGCGACGCGTTTTGAGCTTGGAGGTCTGCTATTTTCAATATTTTCACCAAAGGCCCTTTTTAGAAATATCAGCCCCTGCCTCTCTGTACAGCAGAGGAGAAGAGAGAGGAACTAGAAAATGATTGACGTCCAGATCCACATGGGAATGGTAGTGTGGCTCCGCATTTTGATATGGCTCCGCTCGGTATATCACAATCTATACGATAACTCTGAAAAGGCATCGCCTCAATGATATTTATCACCGTATTGCCCAATGCCCACCCCTAACACAGTGGCTCTCAACCAAGTAAGAATTACATTTTGTATAATCTCTCAAGAGTCAAGACAGACTCTGATAGCATCAAATGAAAAGGAACACAACAGAGTGGGCGTTCCCTTTTATTTGACGATGGTTAGCCAGATTGCATTTTGTATAACACGGTTCTATTGTGAAAATAGCAGGTATGCATGCTCACTACGCCTCGCGTTGTGAGCATGTAGATCGGCTATTTTCACAATTTCTGCCTCACAATATTTCACAATATTTGACAATTTGGCCAATGCTTAATTTATCATTATATTAAAAGGTCCTTAAATTGTCACTTTAGAAATGTGCATATACCCTCTATACACTTCAACTTTGTGTTGTTTGTTCACTGTTGAGTGAGAAAACAATGTTTCACATTAAAGGAGTAGTTCACCCCCAAAATGCCTTTTTTTCTATTGATTAGTCACGCCATGGAGACTAGAGTTCAATAATATTTTTAGTTTTTTGTCGCATTCCTAAGACAAAAATGTGATGACAATAAATTTACCCCCATTCGTTCCGGATGGGGACCCGTTTCGAAACGGGTCCCCATCCGGAATCAATGGGGGTAAATGTACTCGAATCAAATTTTTGTCTTAGGAATGTGACAAAAAACTAAAATTATTATTGAACTCTAGTCTCCATGGCATGAGTAATCAATAGAAAAAAAGTCATTTTGGGGGTGAACTACTCCTTTAAGCTAATCATCTGGGGACCTCCCAAAATGAATTGGGGACCCCCCTGGGGGTCCCGATCCACAGGTTGAGAACCACTGCCCTAACAGACAGACACACACACACACACACACACACACACACACTCTGACAGACAGCTAGCCTCTTGCAAGATGTAAAAACAACAGGGTGTGGCGTTGAGGGGGAGAAGATGAAGCAGGGAACTGCAGGGTAGCGGTCTTGATGGCGGGATGGAGATTTGCGTCTTTTAACTTCATTAGTTCTGCCTCAGTCTGAAGACTGTAGATTATGACTAATGACTAATTAAGTAGCTTAACATGGCTTAGAAAAAGAGCACCACACAGCAAGCAGCGAGAGGAGAGCCTTATCTGTCAACCTGCTCCAAAAAGATTGTTTGCCTTCTCCTTTTCTTCCGGTGACACAACACAAATCCCTCTGCACGCCTTTTATGTAGAGGAGATTAGACACTTTAACCACTTCAGCCAGTGGGTTTCAACCCTTTTCACATCAAGGGCCATTACTTTTTGGGCATTTGAGCCACGGACCACCATTTGATGATTAGCCTCTCAGACCCAAAACATAGAAGATTTTGTTATCGTTTTTTGTCCACAATTCCATGCTGTGTTGATGTTGGTACCATAGGAGAGCTAACAGGCAAAACACTGATCCTCTCTAATTGTGTAGACTTTTTGTAAACTAATTATTGCAGATGTTTAAAACTAATTTAGAGAATGTTAACTAACTAATTTGAGAGTGTAAAATTAATTTGGTTTCATTTCACACTTAAGAGTTAAAGATCTATAAGTGGTCCATTTGGTTACCAACTGTACATCATTTAGCTGGGGACCACCTGGAACTCCCTCAAATACTACTGGCGGTGCCCAGAACACTGGTTGAGAACCACAGACTAAAACCCCCTATAAACTCTATAAACAGGACTGAGTTGCGACAGTACATGGTGCACCATTTTCACTCTACACCAAATCTCTGCCAAAAATAGCCTACCCTGCAAGCTCACAGGCTTGTAGATCTGCTATTTTTGGCGAACATTTCAAGCAGTTTACATAGGCGGGAGCATCAGAAGCCGCAGGGGTGAAGAGGGAGAGGAGAGAGAGAGGGGGAGAGAACGAGAGATGCAGAGAGATAGAGAGAGAGAGAGGAAGGGCATTGTGGGAAGTGGCGCGGGGGTCAAATTCACAACGTAGGAGAGATCCTCAACTTTAACGGCTAACCTTGAATGGTAGTCTGTCTGAATTACGTGTTGTTTGCTATCTCATTGATGTATAATATACTAAGCAGTAAGCACCCCAAACAACAGCAGAGCCTATCCCAATTATGGGGGAGGGCAAACTGACAAGAAATTCATTACCTTAACGTCTATAAGCTCACTTATATACAGATACTGGACGGAGGCACTAAAATATGTGGATATTTGTTTTAGAAGTCGATAGGCCCTGTGTGCCCCTGTAGACACATTTCACGTTGTGTTGCTTTAAACTTCGTTGGGTGGAATACACAGCAATAAAACACTCTGAAGGAGAGTGTAAGTGTGTGTGTGTGTGTGTGTGTGTGCGTGCGTGCGTGCGTGCGTGTGTGCATGCGTGCGTGCGTGCGTGCGTGTGTGTGTGTGTGTGTGTATAACCAAGTACATTTACTCAAGTACTGTACTGGGTACTAAAATTTTGAGGTACTTTTATTTTACTGAAGTACTTCCAATTTCCAGTACTTTTACTTCTACTCCACTACATCTCAGAGGCACATTTTATCACTTTTACTCCACTACAATGATTTGAAAATGTTAGTTAGGCCTATCAGTTACTTTGTAGATTTGGATTGTTATTACAAAGAACATACATTACCCACTACAGCTCGATATACATTTCGGCCATTTGATAATAGCCAATCGACAAGCTCAGAAATGTGTCGCGATGCAACGCATTGTGAGCTTGTAGACCTGCTATTTTCAAAGGATTTTTATGCATTTGAAAACGTGAAATGGGACATTCTGCATAATGAGTACTTTCTTCAACTTTTGGCACTTTATACCAATACTTTTGTACTTTTACCCAAGTAACTGTAGAATTCTTGACTCTTACTTGTAACAGAGCATTTCTACATTGCAGTATTGATACTTGTACTTAAAGGCCTGCTGACACGCCCGAAATTATAATAGTATGATACAGTAGGTCACGTGGTCTCGGTCTGAAATAGTCTAAAACTCATGTCACAGTGTAATCTGCCCCTCGCCCCCAACAACAGCTGACCAGTACAATAAGTAGTCAATTAATTTGATTGGCTTATAATTGCGCATTCTCACAATGACATCATAAACATATTAACTAATATTTTAGGTTTACTTTTTAAAGTGACAGTACCCCTTTAGATGACAGTCCTACTTTAAGTAAAAAAATGTAGTACTTTTTCCACCACTGGTGTGTGTGCGCGCGAACGTGCGTGCGTGTGTGTGTGGCCTCTCCACCTCCTCCTGTGTGGACCACCTGTAATTACACAAGCAGCTGTGAAGTCACCGGGTAGCATTCATTCAGGGCCTCGGGTGCTATAGCGGCGGAGGAGGCCAATAGGGCGGCGGGGGGATTGGTCGCCGTCCGCCCCAGTGTGCCTGGCTTGTCGTATTTCAGCGGCGAGCAGCGTTCGCTGGCAGGTTTATGTGAGCAAGGGGGGGTGGGTTAGGAGAAGTGACGGCTCGCTGAAAGCAGAAGGTCATTGGGAGTTTGGCGTCAGCTTGTTCACCACGCCAGGCAACATTCCTTTGTACCTCGGGCTAAAGTACGCTCAAGTAAAACGTACTCCAACACAGGGGCGTCACAAGGGGGTGGGGAAAAGTGGGACTGAGTTACTCGGGCCCAAGGTGGAGGGGGCTTAATTATTTTATGCTTTAACTATTGAGAAATATAGCAGATATACAAGTGGTCCTTGACGTGAACAAGTTTGAGCACCACTGACATAGAAACATTTGAAATATTCAAAGACTTGCACAAATGTTCAAGATTTTTCAAAAATAGCAGATCTACAAGCTCGCAGCGCGGCACTCGGTGCCGCGCTGTGAGCTTGTATATCTGCTATTTTTCAATAGTTAAAGCACAAAATAACTCGTAATCATGCGTTCCCAGTCTAAATGGGTTAAACCCCTCCCCCTATGAAGAACATTCATGGGAGGCCCGTAGTGAATCCTTGTACCCAGGGCCCAGAATTTGGTGGGACACCCCTGACTCCAACACCCCACTGTGACTGGGTGTACGAATGGAACATTTGGTTCCATCCGTACACTCTCTGAAGTCTGAATGGACACTTACGTAACGTTAACCACGGGAACCTTAGCATCCTTATTCTGTGGGTGAACGTTTGGTGAAAATAAGACGACCTACAAGCTCACAAGACGACGCAATGCATTGTCAGCTTGTAGACCTACTTGTAGAGCTATTTTTGGCGAAGCCGTTAAGGGTGTAGGGAAGAAGCAGACCTACAGTATAGAGCACTAAGTACACTAAGTGTATAGAGTTTGATGATCTATACCAGGGGTCTTCAACAGGAGGTCCTCAGAGCTACTACAGGGGGTCCGCCAAATCTTTGTGTGATAGGATAATTCTTTTAAATGAACAACTTGCACCCTCGCATCCCTATTCTGAGGAGAACTTTAGCCACAAATAGCAGATCTAAAAGCTTGTAGATCGGCAATTTTGGGTCAAATAGGTTTGGTGTAGAGGTTAAAAAAAGTGAGTGAAAGTGAAGTGAAAGCCAAGGTCAAATTTACTAAGTATGTGTTAAAGTGTTAAATGTCTGGGGGAAAAAAGAACACTAAAGGTCTTTGCACACTGCTGTGTTTTTCGGGCCGAATATCGGAGTGAATTTTCGGAGCGAGCGAATACAAAAATCAACCTCACGTTATGTCAATCACGTTTGCACACTGCTGCCCGTTTCGTATTTATTTTCGTGCCAGGGTTGATTTTTTCCGATTTTTGCAGCTGTCGCCACTGGGTCCTTTGCTCTCTCTCTCTTCTCTCTCTCTCCTTGGCCTGAAAAATGCTTTCGAGGATTTCGGATTTCCAAAACGCAACGAGAAAACGCAGTGCAGTGTGCAACCAGCTTAACATGAATAACATATACTGATGACAGTGCTGTCAAACAAGTCGATGTAAATCTGCAACACTATTTTATACAATATGCAGTGAGGGGTGCCTGCTTTATCTCCCTCTTAGCTAAAGGGTCCTTGGCCTGAAAACAATGAAGACCCCTGATCTATACTATATTATTATTTCAAACAAAAAGCTACACCATCCCAGGGTGCCTGGTGGCTCAGCCAGTCAGTGCGCGGAGCCGCGGACCACATGCTCTTTGTGACAGTCGAGAGTCACCTCGCGGACGCAGGTTCGAATCCAACTCCTGTCTCATGAGTCATGCCTCCCTTCTTTCTCTCACCTCGGAGTTCCCCCGTCTTTCTACTCTGCTATTTAATAAAGCCACAAACACAAGCCTTCAAAAAACAAACATAACAACCCAAACATACAGTACATACCGTAGATGTACAGCAAAACACATTAATCTGGGTTGGACTAGAAGATTTTCCTCTGAACTGGTCTGTCCTGTTGGGCCAACTGACACATGGGCTATGCACATGCGTACACAGACGTGCATGTGCAGTTGCGCGCGCACACACGCGCACGCACGCACGCACGCACGCACGCACACGCGCGCACACACACGCGCGCACACACACACAAAATAGGCAAGGGATAAGAGCCACTGCCCTCTCACAGGCCAACCGTGGTGATGGTTGATGAGTAGCCTTAGAGCAAATCCACAGAGCATCTCCTCCGACACTATCTCATCTCATCCACTCAGAGGGACGTGTGACAGAGTGTTTGTGTATGTGTGGGGGGGATTTGCCCTTCCCTGCAACAGTAATTTACTAAAGCCATTCTACAGAGGCCCATCAGTGGCGATCAGCCGCCAGATTAGTCGCCAGAAACCTCATCCCTGGCTTTTTTTTTTACCGCAGCCAATCAGGGCCCGGCAGCCAGAGGCAGGGCCAGAGGATGGGGAGAGATGGAGAGGTGTGAACGTGGACCAGGTATCGCGTGAAATCAAAACACCGTTCCGGTTCCAACATGTTCCAAGGGCGGAGCGCTTGTTTTCGGTGGAGATGACGGAGGTGCGCCGTCTCAGCCGACCACGAGCCACGCAAGACACCGGCGAGTGAGCGGCAGCCAGCAGGTCGCCGTGTCGACTGTCGAGTGTTGTGGCGGTCGCATGACACACGCCCAGGTATTGCTCCTGATTCGTCCCGAGCAAAACCTACTGGAAAGCCACACGCTCCACGTCCAAAAGACGGTGGATTGGAATCAGACCTGCCCAGCACCCCTCTGTTGTGTCAATATACCTCTCTCTCTCTCGCTCTTCATCTCCCTCTCCACGTGCACTGCAGGGTGCACCAGCTGCGCTAGCACAGCGACTGTTTACCACGGCACGCCATCGGGCCGTCCTCGAAGCAATGCCCTGCGCACACACGCCCACGCAAATGTGGAATAGTTGTTTGTTCAACACATCAACATCCCAGCACGCCATAAATACAACAGCCCCGAAACATTGGCAACGCCTGCAGTGTGAAATTAAAAATGTAACCCTATCCCGAGTCCAGACTAGTGCACAGCGAGGGGCAGAGCTACGCTTAGCCAGAAATCAAGGCAAAACCCACAGCCGAGTGTGAAATGTGACAATTCCCCGCCTGAAATGTAACAATGTCAACAGTAAATAATACTGCCGATTCAAATTAGGTAGCCTCCATTGCAATTTGGCAACAATGGCGTTTTAAACATCAACAGACGGAAGCTTGTGCACGCACGCACGCACACGCCTTAACTGAACTCTTGCCAATGCAGGCCCCAACCATTCACATCCTGTAGGCCTGTCTTAGCATTAGCACTGACATGTGAAGAAACTCAAACCATGCACCAGAGATTCAAGCGTTCCCTTTCGTCTCTATCCTATCCTCCCTTCGGACCTACTGTTCGACCACACAGGACCTCTGAAAGCCCCGAGGAGACGGCAGACATCACCCATCCATGACTCCTGTTGACTCTGACCTCTGGAGGAACTTGGAAAGAGGGAGAGAGAGAGGGAGAAGGGAGACAAGAGATCGAGGCAGAGCCTAAGCTATCTCTCTTCCGTGCTTCCATCACTGCATGTTGTTGTGAACAATCTCAAGTTAAGTCTCCACTCTCACGTCTAAAACCCTAAGTGTTAATGACGGGTCCATTTCTACACTCTTAAGAGGACACTCAGACACAGAAGAAGTTTGCCATGTAACTGATACGCTGCGGTCCATAACTTAATGTAGTGGAGAGGCTCAAAATGAAAGACAGTAATTGTAAGGTCCGGGTAATGTGGGGATACAGAATATGCAGAGGATCTTTGAGAACTAAATATGATGATCATATTCATAAATATGTAGATGAATTCAATTTCGACATGCATCTCTAGCGTTGGAACACCACACGTTTTATTTTGCATAGCAGTGGTTCCCAAACTTTTCAAGTTGAGAGACCCAAAAGAGAGATTTTTGCCTGAAAAAAGCAGATATACAAGCTCGCTAGTCGCAATGTGGCGCGAAGCGAGCTTGTAGATCGGCTATTTTCACTACTTCTTAAACATTTGGGTCCCGACCCAGTGTTCTAAGGCAGTGATTATCAAAGTGGATTCCAGGGACTCTGTGGGTTCTAGTTCCTTTAGAGGGGTCTAAATTGACCCATACAAGTCTGTAACTCTGACAGTGTACAAATGGAACCAAATGGACCCGTTTGAGACCTTGAAATGTAAAAGTATGAGAAAAACTGTTCTAAGGAAATTAGGAAAGAAACACAAATGTACCCTCGTCCCCAACCATGTGTAATAACTAATGTGACATCATCTTGAAGAGCACAAGGACAGTTTAGGCAAAGCAAAAGGCATCTGGTTCCCTCTATATCACACAAACAAGGAAGTGGCCTTCACTCAACAGAGCTTGATTCAATCATCTGTCATGTTTGCTGTACATTTGTTTTCCGATACCAATACCAGGAAAAAGAGCATCCCTTTGACCCCGGCATTTCATTACAGCAGGGGTCTTCAACGTTTTCAGGCCAAGGACCCCTTAGTTGAGAGAGAGATGAAGCAGGGACCCCCACAACCTCTTCATAAACTCTGCACAATCATCAGTGTATTTTGGATTCATGCAAATTTGTGTTTTTGAACCGTCAATACTTAATAAACTTGACCTTTCACTCTGTACTTAGTCTGCTCTTTTTCCCCCTCAACACCAAAGCTGTTTGCCGAAAATAGCCGATCTACAAGCTCGTTGTGTGAGCTTGTAGATCTGCTATTTTTGGCTAAAGTTCTGGACACTAGGGTTCAATTGGTTAATATAAAAAAGGAGAAAAAAAAAGTTTCTATCACACAAACATTTGAAGGACCCCCTGTAGTAACTCTGAGGACCCCCTGTTGAGGACCCTTTCATTACAGTCTTTCTTTCCACCTCTCATGCAAGCACAGGGTATATGGCCACATTAAACACTCCCCCCCACACACATAATTGCAGTAACAGTGACAGTGTAAATGTCCTGAAGGACAATGTCATTGTTAATCGCTGTTGCCATTATGATTCTGATCACTCAGCACGGTGCCTTCAACTTCATTATGTTGGCACGCTGTTGGTCATTTCATTAACACCCTTTTCGTGCTCCGCTGCGATCATATCTGGTTATTGAGGAGAGCTTAAATTAGCCCAACTGTCAATGAACGGACAACACCCAAAAAACTGCTATCATCTATCCGTCATTGTCCATGCCAACGGTTTGGAATGGAATCGTACCATTCAGGCATCAAGTTTGGGTTTTTTCCCTCTGGGGAGAAAACACTCCGGTTTGAATTGCAATTTGTCGGCTGGACTGTGGGCCAGATAGCTGCAGAATGTGGGCATCATTTACTGTATGTGAGCGAGGCAGCACTTGGACATATTTGTCATGCTGTCTGCTACCATGCAGTGAGGAGCAAGTCAAGGATAAAAATATCAGTGGCCCAAGGGACAATCCAGTCACTGGTGAGCTCCTTTTGTACGTCATATTTTCTTGCTGTCAAGTCAACCCCAAAACAATCCCAAAAAGTCCACCAAGGGTGGAACGACTGGTAGCTCTATGGTAGTTTTTAAACACTTACATCCTCCATATTTCGCTGACCACTGGACCACTGTGCCCAGGGGTCTATACTTCCCGCCCACACACACAAAATCTGATGACTGTCCAGAATAGGGATGCTATGGTCTATCTATGTAATTAACTTGGCCTTACACATGATGTGAAAGATTCTTCTAGACATTTGTCTGGCAAACAAAACAGTGTTATGAAGGTCTGGTAGTAATCTTTCAAATAAATCTTTTCATTAAGTTTAGAATCAATATGTGCCGGGGCCTCTCTCTGTGTTCTGTGTGTCTGACCTTAAAGGGGTATTTCACTTATAACACTTCATTTTAACATTAACTCAGATTTGTGTGACTCCCACAGTTTTTAAGTTGCTTGATTCAATATAAAAACACACATTCTTGGTTCTGGTGACAGATATTGCCCATCTAATGCGTGAGGAGTGTTTCATGTGTTTTTTATTATATTATTACGAAAATGTATAATAAAATAAATTAAAACAATGAAAAACACAGCACTCTCATGCATTAGGAGGACAATGTCAGTCATCCGAACCAGGGGCGTGTGTTTGAAATGAGTCTAACATGCTTAAAATGGAGATTGAAGTTGAATGGGCTTACATAGGAGGGGTGTGTGTCTGATCTAATGAATATCAAATATCCAAATATTGAATAAAGCAACCTAAAACTGCCAGGGCGTGTTCACAAAAGCCAGTAGTAGTTAAAATGTTGTTTAAAGTGAACACATTTGAGCAAGGTTATGAGAAAATAATTGCATGACAGGGTGCTTTACCCCCTCTGAAGTGAGGTTATTTTCTTATCACTCTCTTGCTCACAGTGCATAGCCCTGTTTATACGAGGGCTAATGCAAAATATATAGATTCCCCTATGTCTGTTCCATCAGTTCTCGTTAGCAGGGTTATACTTAAGACATGTATAATGTACTAAAGATAAGGGGCTTCACAGAAAGTGTTACCAAATTATCATTAGCCATCCTGGACAATGCTGTCCTGGATGGCAATGGATGGCCTGTACAAAAAACGAAGTGAAACAGGACACGTGATATCGTCCCATGGTTTGAAACGCCTAATATTTGTACATCTAATACAGTGGATCTCAAAGTGGGGACCAGGATCCTTCGGGGTACCTTGAGGCAAACAGAGAGTGCACAAATGGAACTTAAAAAGTTCCATTTGTTTGCTTCCATTTTGTACCATCTCAAGAGTTACGGGGGTGCTTGGAATTAGAATCGTTTGAGAAGTACTGGTGTAATTCAGTGATTTCCAACCGGTGGTCCTTGAATGGGGTTCCAGGTGGTCCCCAGCTAAATGATGGAGAGTTGGTAACCAATTGGACCCTCATAGATCTTTAACTCTCGAGCGCATAAAATGGACCCTTACAGATCCATTTGGTTTCATTTTACCCTCTCAAAGAGAAAATCTGGATCACTTAATTTACAGTTCATGAGGTCTACACAATTAGAGAATGAAGAGTGAATAATTGTTATTTTGGTCAAAGTTTGCCTGTTAGTCCTATGATACCACATCAATACTGCATGGAATCTTATCCAACAATAACAAAAATATTCTACGTTTTGGGTCTGAGAGGCTAAATCTCATCAAATGGTGGTCCGTGGCTCGAATGCTGAATAAGTAATGGACCTTGATATGAAAAGGGTTGAAAACCACTGGCGTAATTGACGCTCATATCTCTGTCTTGCTCGCTCTCTCTCTCCCTCCCTCCCTCTCTCTCGCTCTCCTACAACAACAACAGGCCCGGCTCGACCTGACCTGACAGACTGCATTCCCGTCGACCTTTTCCCTCATTGGGTGAAGAGGTCTGCATTCTCTTCTCTCCAACAACTGTGACTAATGCGAGCCGTGGCGTAGCGAAGAAACCCTCGCTGTCTCAGTACAACCTCTTAAAAACCAAAAACAACTCCCAGGAATGTTTACATTCTTCATCCGTTTCTCCTGCTTTTATCTATCCACAACTTGTGACATGTACGTGGCAGTCGGCGTATGCATGTCTGCAACACAAGGGAAATGCAGAAGAATAGAATCCGTCTAGAATGGATCGTTTGTCCTCCCTTCAGTGCTGTACTGCATGTCCCGTGCCATCTTAACATCAGATCGATAGAACGATCACCACATTTTCACCTTTTTTATTCATCCCCTGCCTCACTGTACTGTAAATGTGTCTCTCGGATCATTCAGTCTGAATCACTTCACACTTACGTTCAGCATAGTAGTATGCCTTCAGCACTGCAACGGTGCACACAAAACTACCCTTTGTGCAAATGCTCTGCTTTCTAAAGCAGGGGTTCCCAAACCTTTTTGGCTCAGGGCACCCCTATAAATAGTTTTTTCATCCAAGGCACCCCTACATTATATTCATAAAACCAGCACCTTATATTTATAGCATATTTTAGTGATTATGTTGCGAGGAAAACATTGAGATAATTTTGGTTAGAACTGACCGAAAATACGCTTGTACAAGTTTAAAATGATACTAAATATATTTTTTAACTGTCCAAATAAATTCCAAATATTATCAAATTATCTCGCGGCCACCCCTGGACTGCCGTCGCGGCACCCCAGGGTGCCCCGTCACCCACTGTTCTAAAGATTCCACAGTTTAGCGTGGCAGCATGAGGTTGGTAAAGTCAGTGGCTCCGAAGCGGTTCTGACTGAGCTATAAAGATCAGTATGGTGCGTGAAAAAAGTGCCTCACTTGAGGGAAATGGGTGGAGAATTGAGACAGATTCCTCCAGTCCTCGTTGGGGTTTGTTACAAAATGGTGGATCCTCAAGAGTGGCTGGAGCACGGCAACAGGAAATGAACTCTGACATAAGAGCTCTGGACCTCAGGGCCCCCCTGCTGCATCCTGGGAAATCATGGCACTGAGAGAAGAAATGACCCAAGTCACCTCCCAGTAACCCAAAGCAAAAAATCATCTGAAGTCACACAATGACTGTATATCCTTGGAGCATTCAGCCTGTCCTTAATCACATTACCCCCAACAACCCAGTTTTGCGAGAAATAATAATAATATATATATCAGGGGTCTTCAGGCCAAGGACCCCTTAGTTGAGAGAGAGATGAAGCAGGGGGCCCCACAACATATCGTATAAAATTGTGTTGCAGATTAAAAATGTACATGGATTATTTTATACAGTTTAGACTTGACAGCACTATCATCTGTGTAGGTTGGATTAATGTGTATTCTCATATATTTAACCACTTGAACTGCCAATGCCTACTAGTCTGCTCTTCTTTTCCCTCTACATCAAACCTCTGTGCCAAGAAATAGCCGATCTACAAGCTCACAACGCCTCGCAGCGGACCCCCTGATGAAGACCTCTGATATATATTATATTAGTAGTCAATCTACAAGCTCACAACATGTCGCAAAGCAATACTCTGTGAGCTTGTATATTGGCTATTTTCACTATTTCATGTACACGTATACAGTATGTGCCTCTACATTCTAGCATTGACTATACTACAGTTCATCCCTGGCTTGGATTCAGCTCTGTTGTTTGCCCAACAACAAGAGCCACAAGGTCAACGACAGTTAAACATAGTGACTTTTTGGACTGAAGTGAAATTATTATGAACATTCTTCCTAAATAATGACCTAGGCTCTATATACACAGAGAGCGACCATTAGAGAAAAAGGAAGGCCATGATTTAGAGCTAGGAAAACACGGTGCCACTTTGCACAACGCGCTCCAGAGATTCTGCCTATTCCTATCCGACCCCATCCATCTCTCCCCCCTCCGCGCCGGCGCCTCAGCTATAGCCACTGCTCCCGGTTTTTATGGCCGCTTTCCCGGCCGCGTGGTGATAGCGTGGACATCATTAGCTAAGTGGTGGCTGGCTGACAGCTGGTGGCGCTGCGATCGATAACAGCAGGGCCCGGCCATCCTCGGGCTGAGCAGTGCTTACTCATCAGCCCTGGGCCGGCACGACCAGGCCCCGGCCCAGGCCAGAGTCTGGGAGCGGGCCAGATAAGGGATGGGGAGGTGTCGGGGGCTCGCTGCCTGCGATAACGAATGGCTATGAACGGCCACCTTATCTTCTCACCTTAAAGAGGATATGATGTCCACTGTCACACAGCCGCCTAACGGCCAGAACTGCCGTGACAGATGTGTCATAAAAGGTGACAAGGGGTCAACCACTGGTAGTGGTGGAGGGGAGGAGGATTTGTGTGTGTGTGTGTGTACGTGTGTGTACGTGCGTGTGTTGTCTATTATTCAGGCTATTTAGGTTCTCTTATGTTGGAACACTTTTTCAGATGTCTTTACAAAATTGCATTGTGCAAACCATGAATACTAAAACGTTAACTTGCAGACAATGATTTGCAAATGTTAAATTGCCTGAAGCGAGCGCCAAGTTAATAAATGTGAAATGTCATAGCATTGCAACACAGTCTGTGCTCATTTATTGGTCGAGTGCCAACAGCAGTTCTGCGCTGGTTTGCCAGATCATGCCAGAGTAGCAGATCTACAAGCTCACACGTTGTGAGCTTGTAGATCGGCTATTCTTGGCTAATATTCAAAACAGAATAGGGATACTAGGGTTAAAGTGGTTAGTGTAGAAAAAAAAAAGGTTCCTGTCAAAAGATTTGCAGTACCCCCTGTAGTAACTCTGAGGACCCCCTAGGGGTCCCGGGTCCCCAGTTGAAGACCCCTGTCATAGTGGCATTTGAGATGGACACTCAATGCACCATCTCTATCCTAACCCTGACAGTGCTGCATGTGATTGACACGCAGCATTTGGAAGGTACTTCTAGTGCTAATGGTCTAAAAAGGTGTTCCTAATGAAAAGAAACAACCCACCACAAGAACAAGAGCTGTCTGTTATTGCATGACCGACTGAAGGATGTGATATTTGATTGCAGCTTAGATGTGGCTACCGTGGGAGCTCAGGCCAAACTTTCACCCACACCACAAATGCCACGTCCACAGAGACGGCTAAGCTCACGACGCTTGGGGGAATCAGTGGGTGCTGATGAGAGATTTCGGCTTTTTTGCCTGCGTGTAACTTGGAGAAAACATTGCGCTGTGCCGTGCAGTTATCGGCTGAGTGCTCCAGCTATCCGTCCTCAAGCTAGAGGTCAATATATGTGTGAGGGAATGAGAAAGAAAGAGAGCGGTGCACTGAGATGGATAGTACTTACTTATGAAGACTAACAACGTTAGAAAGCGCTCCGGTTGAATAAAGTATGTTTGAAGACCTCTGGGTTATCTGCGGCTGCAGGCCCTTTTTTCACTTTCCCTCTCTTCCAACTTTTCTGTTCCTCTCATTCATTCTCTGTCGCTTATCAGTCTGTGATTAAACCTGCCAACTTTAATTAGAATGTGTTGGGAGTAGAACACCTCTCTGGCTCCCCCGCCCACCTCTCTCCGTCTTGCCTAAGGCTACATCCACACTAATACGTTTTTCATTTTAATATGCAAAACTTTTGTGACGTTTGCGCCTTAGCGTCCACAATACTTTTTGATGGACAGCTTTCAAAAAGCTGCTGCTGCCCCTGGTTTGTTCTTTATTCTGTACTGACAGAGACTTTTGAAAAATGATGCTGCAGAAAAGTCACCCATGTTTACTTTCCAACGAACTGAAGAAATCAATTAACATTTTGAACACCAGTGGTTGATTAATTGCGACCGTAGGTCGCAGTTTACTATCAGAACCCGTCACAGCTTGTCCGTATCCGTCTGGACGGGTAACGCCTGACAATGTGGTTCCCCTGACACATCACTGTGACATCACAGGTGACATCACAGTGATGTCAGATACTCAGAGCAGGTGAGGGATAACATGGATTGTATGTTGTAATGTCATGGGAACCACTCTAACAGAATCCCTTGTATGGCCATATATGGAGATCCCTGATGTCATCAATATTAAGCCCATATCTAACAGGACTTCATTTGGGAATGCCCATATATGGAGGAAGACAGCCTTACTAGTTAATAGATTATACACAGGTGTTGCTGACCTTGTTGTCTATCCTAGCAGCTGTTGTACAAGTGGAATTATGCATTTCATAAAGCTAATAGTTATTAAATAGTGATTATGTTCATCATGCTGGACTGCGAGTCATTACATGGTACTTAAGGTGTGCGATTGAATAAAGCATACGAGGAAAACCAGATCGGCCTTGATCATTCAATCTCATGCAGTGAAAGACTACATCTGTATGTGGAAGGAGCAACAGCGGAAATGAGGGCGCCCGTGGCTAGCTACACTTTCAAAGATAGCATGCCGTGCACGTTGTGGTACTGGTGTGATGAGGGAAGACACCGCAAAGCCACTAATGCATTTGGACTATGGCGACAAGTTGTTTCAGTCAATATCCTGTGAGTCTGCGAGGCCATTGCCATCTTTCTGGGTGCCAAACAAGGAGTACAAAGCCCCAAGTGAAGGATCTTGTCAACTTCTACCAAACAAGGTATGCCACAGTGCTTGGGAGATCAAGAATAACACATCAAGAATAAAACAACACCTAGGTAAATCCACAGACTATGAACACCAACAGGGGAAACATTCTTTGAATGTACAAGCACCGTTTCATGGACATTGCTGTCAAAGTGCTGTCAAATGCAATAAATTTTCCAGCAAGTAGTATGGACAGAGATGATCTCTTAAACAATGCCAAAAGGCTCTTGTGTGTGGAGTCTGTGGACGGAGATCGTTTTCATTTTAGAGTTGGTGTAAAAATGAAAATGTATTAGCGTGGATGTACTCAGGTGGAAGGCAGGTGTTTGAAGGCCAATGTGAAGGAAGCTGTCAGGAGACGTGGCCAGAGGCAGACTGCTGTGATAAATAGATAACGCAAAGAGATTACACAGACTAAACATCACGCTACATGCTGGTGTCAGACCTAATTAGAGGCGAGTCTTCACAGACAAACCCAAAGAGACGTTAATAAACAATGCATGGCGCAGCAGGACCCAATGCTGGTCTAGAACAATGCTTTTCAACCTTTTTTCACATCAAGGTCTATTATTTATTCGGCATTTGAGCCACGGACCACCATTTGATGAGATTTAAGGCCCTTTCCCACTGGGCGTGATAACGATAACGATATGTTGGCGTTATCGTTGTGGTGTGGACGCTACCATCCACTTCAATTGAAAAAGGATATTTTTTATCATTATCGCACCCATTGGGAAAGACCCAAAACTTAGAATATTTTGTTATCGTTAGATAGGACTTTTTCCCCCCACTATTCCATGCTGTATTGGACCAACGTTGATCAACATAACAATTCTTCTACATTCCACATACAATTGTGTAGACTTCTGGTAAATGAATTAACACAGATGTTTAACAATAATTTAACTCTTGAGAGCGTACAATTAAACCAAATGGACCCGTTAGGGTTCGTTTCAAGATGAATAGTGTTAGAGATCTATAAGGGCACATGGTTACCAACTCTCCATCATTTAGCTGGGGACCACCCCCTGTAACCCCCTCAAGGTCCCCGGACCACTGGTTGGATCTAGGATCTAGGAAATAAATAAGCCATGGTCACAAACGTCCTGCCTCCGAGCGCGGAACACGGTGCCCAGAAACTGCCTGGGCCGAGAACACCATCCTGCATGAAATATGTTAATAGAAACCAATATTTTTAATGTACTGTATGAACTGATCAAAGAACCATCAAAGCCATTCCATGCACAGCAGCAAGTTAATTAATGCTATTCATTTCGGTTCAGGTAAACATGCAGAGCCACGATGACGAACCCAGGTTTACCGACATGTGTACTATTAAATCTGTAACGTTGCATGTTGCCTTAGCAGGTTACTCATAAGGTCAGAGACCTCTCCATGGACCCTGCCACGTTATGGTCTTCATTCTCTTTCTCTCCTCTTCAACTTTACTCCTCCTCTCGGTCCCCCTACACCAGTGGTTCTCAACCTGTGGGTCCCCAAATTATTCTGGGGGGTCCCCAGATGTTTAGCTAAATGTTAGTCAACATTGTTTTCTCACTCAACAGTAAACAAAGCAACATAAAGTTTAAGTGTATGGAGGGTATCTGCTCTGCACATTTCTAAAGTGTCAATTTGAGGACTTTTTAATAACTCTAACATGACAAATTAAACATTGGCCAAATTGTCAAATAGCCTATTGGAGGCAGAAATTGTGAAAATAGCCGATCTGCGAGGCGTTGTGAGCATGTAGATCGTCTATTTTCACAATAGTAATGTAATGCCTCAACTCTTAGTGCTCGTCAGGGTGGGGGGGATCCCCAGTTCAAATATGATTATTTTGGGGGTCGCGGTCTGAAAAGGTTGAGAACCACTGCCATGATTTTAAGCTTATATCAACCCCAAGCGGGATTCGATCCAACAACCTTCTGCATGAAAGGCATATGCCCTGACCACTACACTAGACAGCCACCTTAGTCACTTATTGTATTCCCCCTTCTCTTCTCCACCCCTTCCTCCTGGCCTGTCCTGTCCCCCCATCAACACATACACACAGCAGGGTTCCGTAGGTGGACTTCCTACAGGAAGCCCAGGGGCGCCACGCAGGGGAATCTCCAGAGAGACAGACAGAGAAAGAGAGTCAAACAACAACAGAGCCAAGACTATACACTTTAGTCTGTCTCAAATGGAGGAAAAGAAGAGTGGAGAGTGAGACATCAGATTGAACAGTGTTTGGTCGAGTTGACTGACACAATGTGAAGCTTAGCTAATATTTACTGTATATGTGGGAGTCGGCTCTCTCACATACACACACACGCGCACACACAGTGTGTGTACAAATGTCAAGGGGGTCCACCCTAGCGTCCATATTCTGAACTTTAGCCAAAAATAGCAGATCTACAAGCTCACAGCGCCTCGCAGCGCGAGGTGTTGTGAGCTAGTAGATCGGCTATTTTCGGCAAAGAGGTTTGATGTAGAGGGGGAAAAGAATAGACTAAGTACAGAGTGAAAGGTCAAGTTTATTAAGTATTGACGGTTCAAGTGGTTAAATATCTGAAAACACAAATTTACATGAATCGAAAATACACTGATGATCGATCGTGCCGTCAAACTATATGGAATCTATGAAAAGGTTGTGCTTCATCTCTCTCAACTAAGGCGTCCTTGGCCTGAAAACATTGAAGACCCCTGCTTTAATACCTGCGCGGGACGATTTCAGAGCAGTCTCTGGAAAGGGGACAGATTTCTTTCGGCGAGTCCTCAATCCCATTGTCATCTCCTCTCCAGCCTCTCAGAATATAAAGTGCCCTCAGCGCAGATCACTGAGTCACTCACTCAAAACACCAGTCACAAGACCAAAATACTCCTCCTGACCTCCACCAGCAAACCAAAACAACTCACACACACTCATGCCATTCCACCACCACATAGTACATACATAGTAGCACACAACACATTCAGTGCGAAACATGTCGACTTTTGGGTTAAGAATAGAGGTACGTTTGTACGCTGTAGGATTACATTATGGGTCAGTTTTGACAGTTTTCAGAGTTGAATCAACCACATAAGCCATATTTTGTACTTCAAATCATTGTACCCACAGCGCGTTAAAAGTTAAAATAGGCAATCTACAAGCTCACAACGCATCATGATGCGGCACGTTGTCAGCTTGTAGATCGTCTGTTTTTAAACGTTTTCACCACAAATGACAACATGCCCAAAATAGGGGTTATTGTGGTTAACAACAAAACGCTCCATATTCTACAGTGTCTGTGCGGAAACCCCACACTATTGGTACTCCAGGCGGTGTCCTCATTTCATTGGCTGCGTGTCAGTCATAACCTCTTATCTATGGACATGCTGAGTCATGGAATTCTGCCGCGGCGGCCAATACCGAGGCGGCAGGGTTACGATGGGCGTCATTGATTGGTCGATTCCCCGAGCACAAGAGCTGAAAGGGCACATACCAGCAACACAGCCTGAAGCACAAACTGGCAGCAGCTCCCTGAATGGAGATTTTACCCTCTCTCTCTCTCTCTCTCTCTCTCTCTCTCTCTCCTCCCCTTACTTCCTTTCTTCAAGCTCTCTCTATCCCGTTTGACTGTCTCCATTGTTGTGTGTGTGCATGTGTCATTCTCTCATTCCCATTTTTTTTTGTCTCCATCTTTTCCCCTCTCGCCTCAATTTGTCTTGCTCGTGTTTCCTCTTCCTGGTTACTTAATGGTACAAGGTACAAGGGTCTTCAACAGGGGGGTCCGGGAAGCCTAAGGGGTCCTCAGAGTTACTACAGGGGGTCCTCCAAATCTTTGTGTGATAGAAACTTTTTTCTCCATTTTTATATTAACCACTTGAACCCTATAGTGTCCTTATTCTGAGAACTTGAGCCAAAAATAGCAGATCTACAAGCTCACAACGCCTCGCACTGCGAGGCGTTGTGAGCTGCCTTGTAGATCAGCTATTTTCGGCGAAGAGTTTTGGTGTAGAGGGGGAAAAGAGCAGACTATGTACAGAGTGAAAGGTCAAGTTTATTAAGTATTGACGGTTCAAGTGGTTAGATATCTGAAAACACAAATTGACATGAATCCAAAATACACTGATGATCGTGCTGTCAAACTATGAAACTATATGGAATCTATGAAAACGTTGTGGGGGTCCCTGCTTCATCTCTCTCCCAACTATGGGGTCCTTGGCCTGAAAACGTTGAAGACCCCTGCCGTAGTAGTAGCTCATTGCCCTCGGCCCCTCTCTGGTTCCAAATCTGTTGTGTAATTGTAATGTGTGGACACGGCAAAGCAGAGCCTGCTAATGTCCAGAGGTCACCCATTCCACAGTGGCCTACATCCTGGCACTCCATCTCCATGGCCACCATTCATCCCAAACACCGCCGCCGCCTTTCTCTGTCACAAAGAAACATGGCGGCCCGACTAGAACTGCCCTCACAAACCATTATTTATATCGAACCTTTCACCAGCGTGATCCATTAGTAAAGCATTTGCAATCGGAAGAGTAATGCCATTTGACGGATATGAGGGAGGGGTCGGCGCATGGGGTCAACGGCATCCATTCATCCATTAAAAGGAGACCTCTGTTATTGATTGAGCCGTAGGAATCTTTTCAATGCTCTTGGGTGCACCATTTGTTACAAAGAGCTTTGGAGAAATGTTTGTGTGTGTGTGTGTGTGTGTGTGTGTGTGTGTGTGTGTGTGTGTGTGTGTGTGTGTGTGTGTGTGTGTGTGTGTGTGTGTGTGTGTGTCTGTGTGTGTGTGTGTGTGTGTGTGTGTGTGGTGTCTGTGTGTATCCCATGAATCGTGACCACACCCATTAACCACTTAAGCCCAATTTTATACTTTGTCGTATGACACGCGTACAAAAGTGGCAAAATCAGCCGATCTACAAGCTCACATGTCACTCCGCAATGCGCTGTAAGCGAAACAATTTGGGACATTTTTGCCTATAATGACATGCCCAAAATAGGCATGCTAGGTTGAAAGTGGTTACGCTTCATTTATATGCTGCTATAGCCTAAATCTACAGATCTTGACGGTCTATGCTCGATTCCCTCCATTTCCCTCTACAAGAAATCTCATGGAGGGAAAATAGCTGTTCACTGGTCATCGAAAATAGCATGTGTCGCAACACGAAATTTATTGATTCATTGATATTTTATTAGTCAAAACATGCAAACAGCACGGAGGTTAAACAAACAAAACATTTAGGCTAAAAGGAGAACACAAAAAGATCCTAGGGACTTGTCTCCATTGTGGTCCCATAAAGATGTTGTGAGTTTAAGTGGTGTTGTTGTTGTGAGCTGGTAGATCTGCCATTTTGCCCGAATGTTGGCCACTGAATAGGGGCGCTAGGGTTCAAGTGTTTAAAACGGGGAGTCGACACTGGCTCCCAGTCAGAATAAGGATCAACCAAAAGGCTTCTGTTTTATACTGAGCCAGCCCTCCTCTCTAAATCTGCAAAGAGGGACGGAGCTGAGACCGTGGGGAAGAGAAGAGAACCCCAGTTCAACTGAGGCAGCCACACTTTCTAATGGAAATTCAGATACAATCATCCCAGAATGCACTTCTCTCTGACTAATAATCGGCTGCTAGAACAAGGCGACCATTGAGAGTAGAGTGACTGTAATCTGGTTCACCAAACTCCAAAGCTGCCCGCTATAATTAGCTCCTTTCTCCATCAAACAAGGCTTCCACTGACTCACAAAAACGTAACTTCCCCTTTTGCAGTAATACATGGGAGACAGGTTGGACCGAAGCCCTGTTTTTCTTTTTTTTTATATGCCTGAAAATCCCTCATCCTTGACATACAGTCTCCTTGCCCGGGTTGGCTGACTGATAGGCGTACTCGCTCTGTAACCTGCATGAGAGCAGGTGAAAGCAGATGATTATTATTCGGCAGCCAAGGCGGCTGGTGGAAGTGAAAGCCTGAGGTTGACGCAGGAGTAACATGACATGATGGGCAAGGTTTCAAAAGTGAAAGGTGTCACTGGCCAGGAATGTGTCTTTCCTTGTTAAAAAGCTCCCTGGTCACAGCTGGACCTAATTATGTTTGTTTGACACCAGTACTTTCCAATTACTGTACCTTTCTCATTTGATTACTTATTCAATATTGAGAAGAACCCAAGTCAGAAATTGGCATTAAAACTCATTATGAGAAGACATGCTTTCTGCTTCTAGTTGCCTCTCCTGTTGAGTGCTCTCTGCCACGCCACAATTTATCCGTCCTCAAATGTGACAGATTCCCACTTTCGTTCGGAGGATCTGAATCAGTCCTCATCAAAGGAATTATCCACATCTCTATCCTAATAGATGAGGCCTGCCCGCCTCTAATCTCATAAACATGTTGGAGTTCAGGGACTCGCTTCACAATAGCCAGCCCAGAGGCAGCGGGAGTGGGTACAATGATAGCCTGCTGCCTGGGCAAATGGCACCGCTATTAGAGGGGAGAGGAGGAGGCTCCCTGGAGAGGTGTGCCCACACTGCAAGGGACCCAATCAGACAGAGCACTTAAGCGCTGACAGCTGCTAATGCATTTACCTGTCTGTCTCACCAGAGATGGGTGCGTGCGTGCGCAAGTGGATGTGCTGTGCTCAGTTCCTACCACGCCTCCTTTCAGGCTTGACTGAAACATGACATTGCGATATTCTTCTTTTTTGCCATATGCATTGCAATATGAAAGAGCAGCAGTCAACATAATTTCACCAGAAACCGTATATACTGTATGTAGCTGTAGCTCTGCATCTAAAATTCAATAGGTCCAATTGGAAAGAATGTACACTCTAGCAACGATTAGGGTGACTTTAGTTAGTGGGTGAAATGGCAGTTAAAAAGCCTGTTCTGGCTGACTCAACATGATGTCTGTAAACACAGAATGTACCTGCAAGACCAGTTAGTTGCTGTTCCAAGAAGTCATTAAATCATGTTATTTATCAGATGGACTAAAGCATAATGTTCTTCCAGGTTGTTCCAGATTGTTCATGAAATAGTCTAACCATGCTAGTTCTCATTTTCTATCAAGAAGTAAACCAGTTTTAGAACAATGGTTATGTGACTGACTGGCCCAATTTGTATGAGCGAATAGCTATCCTTTTTAATGTCACTTTTGCGCAAGATTACAGCGTTGCTGCTGAACGATAATTATAAAGCGCAGCCCTATACCTTCTGTCCAATTAAGTTGATAGAGATCAAGGAAAGTCACAAGCAGAATACAGCTATTAGGCCTATTCTGCATCACAAGGCACCGGGCAGACACTCCCATCCTCTGATCTGTGCTATAATATTGTCTCTCAGATTAGGTAGCTAGAATCCTTGACACTGCTCTCTGCTCTACTTGCCAGCACTGTAGATTGATGGAAGGAAGGAGGTGAATTTATAAGAAGCAGTACAGACCAAACCCAGTGCTGCATATCTGTGTTAAAGGCCATAATATGGACTATCTCAGACCACTTTACTTTTCCCCACAATCAGTTTCAGAGATAATGCATAATTGCTGAGTAAGCTTAAATTTACATCTACTTGTCGCAAGCACAATGATGATCCATCTTGAACTAAAACAAATATGTGCCATCTTCTTTATGTGCAGCCGATTGCCTCAGTTGTACCAAGAGGAAACAGAGGATATCTCCACATGACTCCTGACATAATGGGAGTGGCTGGCCACGCAGTGACCAGTATGCAGTACGATTAAACACACACCAGTGTCCTAAAAACACATTGGTACTGGTAAAACATTATAGTATTCAATCATTGTGTGACTGGTTCCTTGTTTATGCATCAGCATCGGCAAGGGACAGACTTCTGCATTCAATTTCTTCCAGGTAATTTTCTCATCTGCAACCATAGTTCATATGGTGTCTAACTAGCATCAAATGCAACCATAATTCATGTGACAAGACACTGTTGAGTGAAAATAAAATGGGAGCATTTATAAGAGCATCAGCAGGAGGGTATATGCGCATTAGTAAACACGCCCGTCTAAAAAAAATGAAACTTTAATAAGATTACACTTATTGAAAGTTAATGGAACATTTAACATGCAATAAAAGTATTAAGGTATAAGGGAGTTCACCATTAAACAGCTTACAACGTGCCCTCTTTCAATGGCCTAATATAACAAATAAAGCCTCTGTTTGTGTCCAACAAATGCTTAACAGCTAAACCAATTACATTAGACACTATTAGACAAAGTAACTGAGCCTTATTTCTCTTAGTTGCTTTTGCTTTCAGCTTTTTCGCCTAATTGCTTGGATCAGGAAATGGTCCTCAAAGAAAGTGGGAAATAATAAATAAGGTTGTTAAGAAATCTCTAGGCCTATATGGAGGCAGAAACCAAGAGGTCTAGTCTTATTCGTGACGCTTTTAAATTAAGCAGTCCATTATGTTAAAAGGCAAATGGAGGAAAACTCCCCCAGGCCTGACAAGCCCAGTGCATTCCAGGTTTGCTGTAAAAATTAGATTTTTACTTTTATATATTCAGCTTTCTCCCTCCACTCCTTTAAGCATAGGTCTGTTCTGCTGTTTCAGACAGTTAAACGTTTTTGGTTTACTAGATCAGGCCATTATAATTATCCTAAATAAAGGCTTCCAATCACATGCCCTGAGGGTCCATGGTTGATTGCCAATATCTTGTTATTCACAGCACTAAAACAGTCTAGTCAAACAAAGCCACAATGTTGCGAGGAAAAGAAAAAGTGCAATAAATCAACCTCTCTCCAAACAAAACCCCAATTATGTTGCATTAGAGTTCTCCAGATCGCCCCACACTCACGTGTTATTACAAAAGGAAAATGGTTATTATTCTAACATTACATTACATACCATAGCATTCCTCTCTCTCTCTCTCCCAGGTCCTCTCCTCGATTCACACAGCCGGGGTGGAAGACTGCTTAAAAAGACGAAAAGGAAAAGAAAAAACTTCCCCTAAACACTCACGTACATTTATCCCTTTTCAGTCCATATAGACTATTATGTCAACTGCTTCCCTTGAGTCTTCATTTTGACGAGTGTGAAGTTTTTCAGAACGACTGCATTTTAGTTGTCCCTCTCTCTCTCTCTCTCTCTCTCGCTCTCTCTCCCTCAGAGACAAAAAAAACACAAAACTAAAATCTCTCTCCAGTACAAAAATGCCGTTCAACTCTTCAGTCTTTTCTCCTCCCGAGACGTCACGCACAGAGAGAAAGCTCTGTTTTCCTTGTGTTTTCTCTCTCGGCTCACCACGTTGTTTTGACCAATTATTATTTCCTTTGTTGTGTCCAAAACAAGAGTCCACTCCACACACAGGCTTGTTGTACGCGATCGCACAGATCAGCCCTATATATTTACCCACAGAATGTAGAAACCAGTGGAAATGCACGGCTTCTATTTTAACTCTACTGTTGATATATAACTGTACAGTCAGTCTAAACGTGCGGCGGTGTGTGTGTACTAGTAGAAGTGTGTGTTTTTTCCCCCAATAATGGCGGACCTTCTCCTGAATCCAGCATCGCCTCCTATTCGGAGAGAATAGAGAGAGAAAAGCTCTGCACGCCAGCGTGGTCTCGCCCAGTGGCGCATGGACACAATTACAACACTACACACACACACTGCACACACTACACACACACACACACACACACACACACACACACACACACACACACACACACACACACACACACTTTTATGATTGTTGATCTTGAAACATTTGCCAAAGAGAAATACATACATGCTAATGTGAATTTTGCATTGATCATCACTAACCTCGCATCACCAGGCATCACAGCTCATTATTTTTTCCTCCATTTTTCATAAATAATATAGGCCTATAGCCTATAAACTAGTCATTCCAACTGGTTCATCCATATCTTTAGGGCTAGTGTAAGGAGTAGTGTGCTGCACCAGTTAGCTACAGTGGTTCTCAAAAAAGAAAACTCATTTCAAGGCAAGGACCACACATTTTGACCTGCAATGGCCACATCAGACCCCAATTTTGTGCCAAGGATCCAGATCTACAAGCTCGCAACAGCTAAAGCCTGTTTTAGAATAGCCAAATATAACATATTTTGATGCTATATTAATTATTACTCCTTTCTCAAGGACCCCTGATCCTTGAAAAACTACTTTGAGAAGTACTGCTTTAGTAGGCAGAACCGGTGTGGAGAGATGTCTACAATAGGCTACATTTCTCTTTTCAAATAAGAAATAAACAAATAAAGTAAAAGCGAACTGAAGAATAAATGTGTTAACACTTATGCACCCCATGTGTATGATGCATAAACATAGGCCTATAATGCTTTATAATCTGCTTATAACACTGTATAATTATAGTTATAAGCACTCACAAATACTCAATGATTTATAACAATAATCATAACACATTATAAAGCATTTCAGAATGACTCTTATAATCTTCTCTATTGCGCAAACGTAATATTCTTCTTAAAGCAGCAAATTAACACTCAATGACTTATGACAGTAACATTTTACCAGTGACAAAATGCTTTATAATGTGTAATGATTATACATCATTATGAGAATTTATGAGTTATGAGTGATTAATCACTTGTATATCTAACTACTAGTAAGACGCCTCAGGGTGACAAGTGACCTCGGTCTTGGCCATCTGGCCAGTGATGTAAATCGGACCAGTTACCCATATATGGAGACCCCTGGTACCAGGGGTTGACACTAAGGTCTCAGAGGCACTTGCCCGTCGGTCAAGTACAGGTCATGTTCTACTTGCCCAAAGGTCATGCCCACTTGCCCGAAAAGTAAATCGTCCATTATAAAATGATAGGTAAAGATTTTAATTACCGCTCAATTTAAGACTTATTTCTTTACTTTCTGGGCCTGTGCGATAAAAAAAAAGTCACACCTCAATACCTCCAAATCCAAATACCTACATACTGTAGCTATGATTGAATATGTCTATGGTTTCACACAGTAAAAACAGCATAGGTAAATAGTGCTCTTATTTTACATTCCACATACCAGAAGACAGAGCGCTCTGGCCACGTTCAGGTGTTTAGACAGATATCTCGTGTTGTGTTTATAGATGTTTGTGTCCCCTCTCAAATGAGCACTTGCCCGGTCGGGCAACCTGAAAGCAAACTCCACCTGCCCTGACGTTGTATTTACCTGCCGGGGGCAGGTGGGCAAGCCTTAGTGTCAATGCCTGCTGGTACCATATATGGAGATTCATGTACTGTACATGGAGATATGCTGTGAGAGCCCAAACATGCTTAGTCGTTATGTGAAAGTCCTATGACGTCTATGACATCTGACATCATACACACAATCCCTTTTATGCCCATACATGGAGATTAGAACCAGCCACATAGATATGGGCTGTCTTGGCCATCTGTCTTGGCCATATTATATGGATTCTGTTAGTGTGGTATGTGGCCAATGTGGCCTCCATAGATGGGCATTCCAATATGAAGTCCTGTTAGATATGGGCTTAATAATGATGACATCAGGGCACTCCATATATGGGCATTAAGGGGATTCTGTTGGTGTGGTTCCCCTGACATTACGGTGAAGTCAGAGCATGATGTCAGAGCGGTAAACCCCTTCTGTTAGAGTGGTTCCCCTGACATCATGGTGAAGTCAGAGCATGATCTCAGAGCGGCAAACCCATTCTCTGAGTGGTTCCGCTGACATCACAGTGATGTCAGAGCATGATGTCAGGGCGGCAAACCCATAGATCTTACAAAAGTGTCCGTATACGTCCGTCCGTCCGTCCGTCCAGACGGACGTATGCGGACAAGCTGTGATGGTTCTGATAGCTGCGACCTGCGGTCACAATTAATTTACCGAATGTCTGTCTGTCTGTCCGTCCATCCGTCCGTCTGTCCGCCGTCCGCCATCTGTCATGCTGACATCACTGATATTATACAGTGTCGCCACCATGGTAACAATGCCCAACTGACATCAACAAAGCCCAACTGTCAACACTGACTGGCATCACTACAGTGCCCACATTTGGAGATGACATCACAGACTGGCTTCAGTGGCTTGGACATGGACAATTGGACATGGAACACCATATATGGGCATAAAAGAGTGCCAGCCAGACAGACGGATACAATGGGTATTGCACAACTGGACATCAATGGTGACTATTCTGCCCAACGGGCACCGGTCTGGGTTCACCAACATTACTTCTGAGACTCATTCATACATTCAATCCTTCATTGCACAGAATGCACACCCCTGGGCACAGGACTATACATAAGAAGATAATAATGAAACATCTTTATATTGCATTATAGACACAGGATTATATAAGCAGATAATAATAATGAAGCATGTTTATAATGCATTATAGACATGCAAGTGCAACCAAATCTTTTTTTATCTCACAATTTTGTAACCCAAACTTCTTCTTCTTTCGTGTATCATCATCCTGACAATTATATTCATGTGATTTTCATAATGTTGCTGATGTCTGAGGTGGGTGGGTCCTTGGGTACCTTCAGGACGCTCAGTGACATCATAGAAGGTAGCTGTGTTTCCCCGCCCCCATCCCTGTTTTTAACTACAGGCAGGTGTACGGGTGAATTTCACCCAGCGTTAGAGACTTATATGAGATACTTCAATGGTTTCCTGTGTAAATAAGCCAAGTGCTTTCCTAGGATCTCCTTTTAGTTGATCTTGTACCAGTGAACTGTACTGTCATGAAACTGTACCTTTTTCTATGCAAACTTCTAATAAAGTCTTCAATCAATCAATCAATTGAAGGTAAAAAGAATATCCCATACTAATTGGCAGTTGACTGTGCCTTCAATGGAACCAAAGGAGAGGTTTCACAGCTCCTTTACTTTTTAGGAATATTTTTAAAACGATATCCAATTTTTTCATCAACAATCTTTCTACGATAGGGACGCCAGGTTGAAAGTGGTTCACATGAATCCTATAGTCCCTATTCCGGGTATTATCATAAAATGTGAACATTCAAAATAGCAGATCTACAAGCTCATAACATGTAGAAACATAACACATTCTAAGTTTGTGGATCATCTATTTTGGGGAAAGAGATTTGGTGTATAGGGGAAAAGGAGGGGGCCAGCCAGGTCCATACCTCAGTCACCAAAGTACAGGGATTACATGCATAAGGGGTCCTCAAACACATCATGAACAGACTATGTTTTGAGCATTTCTGCCAAATAAATCATAACAAATGGAAAATATGTAGTTTTTTTCTTTCCGTACATACCAATGGGAATCATTCAACATAATCAGGACAATCAGTGATCCAATTTGTAATAGTCTATAATTTGTATAATAATTTGACTTTATACTTAAACATATTAGACAGCTATTGCATTCCTAATTTGACAGTTTGGTTTAAACCCTGTCTCTTAGACACACTATATATTCTGAGACATAATAGCACCTCCTCTCACATTCTGCAAGATATTTGGTGTAAAAGGAAAAAGGTAGGGGGCCTGATGGTGATGTTACGTACATCAAGCTTTAGCTTGTAGATCTGCTATTTTGGCTACAGTTCTCAGAATACGGACAGTCACATTAGAGTTCAAGTTGTTAATATAAAAATTGGAGGACCCCCTGTAGTATCTCTGAGGATCCCCTAGGGGTCCCGGACCCCCTGTTGAAGACCCCTGGTGGTTAATAAGGCCACACAACCTCTGCAAAAGAAATGTGAATGTGAATCAGTTTCCTCTTGGTCTCTGAAAATACCTTGTTTTAAATAATGAGGAATATTTCTGTCCACAATGATCAGTCACATCTCTGTGGGTGGCTTTTGAAAAGTCACATACCGGTAATAGCCACTTAATATCATGATCCTAAAATGTAGCTATAAAATTCTAAATTGGGATTAAAAGATTATAAGATTGTGTACTTTGGGAGTTATTTAAAAGGTTATGTCCGTGGCCCTCCATTAAACACATACAGTCTGAGTCGGCCATGGTTCAACGTGCAGTGGCCTCGGTTTGCATGAATCCACAAGCTTCTGTCCAATCACATTGTCAGTGTGTTCTCAGCAATATTTGCATGACCCCAATCATACAGAGCAAGATTAGCCAGGGGTCAAAGTTTCAATTTCACAATCTGCCTCTGTTTTACGTCCCTTTCTCCCACTAGCCTGCTAGCAGTTCCCTGTGACATGTTGTCAACACTAAACAACTATTTAACCACTTAAACCATATATACTTCATTGACCAGTCCCCCAGGTGTCTTTACTATAGGCCCCCTACGCCTTTCCCTCTCCGCCAATCAATTTTGACGAAAATAGACGATCTACAGGCTCACGTGTTGTGTTGCAGCATGTTGTGAGCTTGTAGATCAGCTATTTTCTCCCATTGTTTTCCCAGGGACTCGAGGGTTCATGTGGTTAAACATGAAAATAGTGGGATAAAAATGTAGAGAAAAAAAAAACATAAAAATAGGACACGTGAAGCTACAAACTTGCTATTTTATTCCTACCTAGAGTCGAGAACAGCGTGTTTACCATGGCCCTGGTAAATAGCCTGAAAACATAGATGCCAACAACAGTACGCAGTAAACCCCTCAGAAATGAACACTGAATCTGAATGAATTCTGCTGCATAGAAAATCAGTGTCTGCGTGGTTTCTCTTTATTTCTTCTCTTTAGCTCTATCCCACCTCAACTCTCTCCCTCTGCAGCTGAAATATTTCTAGGTCCCCAGGGGCCAGAGCACATTCCTCCCACTCACAGTTGTGCAATCTTTGACAATCAGCCCCCCCCTCTCCCCAAACGTCCAGTTCAGAGCAGCCTCGCTGTCCAAGCTGTCTGGACAATGTTCTGTGGTGCATCGTCTACCCGGCAGCCCAGTAAACAACCTCTGAGTCCTGACTGTGCGGAAAACAGCCAAAGTGATGTAACCTCAGAAAAGTTGACCATCTTGTTTTTTTCTTTTTTCCTGTTTCATGCAGTAAAATATCATGGGTGTGTATTTTGTTTTTGCCCTATTCGCTATGTGAGAAAAATAATCACACCCGTGTGAAGTGAGCAGTGCTCACATCAAACTTCACACTAGAAAATACTGTTCCTGATGAATTCCGTCTTACCTATTTATATTATTATTGTTATATTATTTATATTGTGATGTCACAAGAAGCTTGACCAATCCTCCATTATGTTGTCCATTATATTGCCCAATCAGAAAAGGTTCTATGTCCCCCGCTTACCCAAAAAGGGTCCTATGTTCCCCAGGTTCTAAATTCCCCATGCACTTACCGCAACAAAAAAGGTTCTAGGTTCCCCACTCAACAAACAATTAAGGAAACATTAATTTATAATTATTAATAGCAACTCTAAACACACACAACGGAACATAATGGGGAAAAATTACGAATACTATAGGGACAAGGGGCACTAGGGATACCCATGGACACCATACTTTTGTTATGACTGGGCATCTGGACGAGTAGGCACCGAGTGGGCACCTGGACGAGTTGGCACTCAGGGGTGGAGACATCTGGGCATTAGGGACATGTGGGCACCTGGACAACTGGGCATCTGGACAACTGGACGAGTTGGCACCTAAATTACCGTAGGATTGCCAACATGTTCTTAGTGCCCAGATGTCCCACCATTTCCGGCATTTGAGTGGGGAACATATACTTTTTTTGGGGTGGGGAACATGGATCCTTGTTTTGGTTGAGAGGGAAACATAGAACCTTTTTTTGGGGAGGGTGGGTGGGGAACATAGAACCTGGGGAACATAGCACCTTTTTTGGGGGAAGTGGCCGGGGAACATACTGTATAGGCCTATAGAACCTGGGGAACATAGAACCTGATAGGGAGGACCCTACATTTCACCACCACTGCAAAGTTTTGCACAACATACTTCAACAATATTTGATTGATAGAACATCGTTTGGAAAGGAAAGTCTAATCTAATGGACCAAGTTGACCAACTATCCACACTCACACTATAGGCTAATGATGGACAATTCTCCGGGGGCAGACCTCCATTCAGAAACACCCCCACTTAGAAACATCCCCATTCAGAAATACCCCCAGTGAGGTTAGGGTTAGGGTTAAGGTTAGGTTTAGGTGACACCTCCATTTCTGAATGGCAATGTTTCTGAATGGAGATGTGTAACCCAATTCTCCATGCAAGATTTGAATTGAGTCACCTAAAATAAAATGACACAAACATTAGATGACAATCATTACACATCATCCCTTGACTACCTCAATAATCTAATTTAATTTGTATAAACATCAGTATCCTATTTTTAAAACCTTTAAATCCAGGCTTTAGGTGTTGGCACCTAGGTTGTCTGTGAGAAGAACATAATAATAGCTTTGGTTACTCATGTGACCCAATGCACGACATCAAGAGAGATCGGGCGCAATGCATGCTGGTACTGGTAGTTCTACAACGTAATCGGTTAGTTCTAAGAACACCAATCCAAACTCCATGCTCCGTCCTGCATTGCGTTATGACGTTGGCCACCAGCACTTCCGGATAGCTCGGTGAAAGATAGCGGACAGCGGTCGAAAGAATTAAAACCAATTACTGATGTATTTATTTTGAAAGTATTGCATTCCTGTTGAAGAACGGCTTTTTTTTTTAAAGCGTAAAGGGCTCCACACATAGAAGAAGACAATGGTAACTGTGTTTATGTATCTCAAAACCACTGGTCCAGCATTAGCACATAACCGATAGCAGGCTAAAGGCTAATTCATAGTTTATTTATTTTATTTATATATGTATACTGCACTACTGTCGTACAATAGACGTTATCGCATTTCCTACTGACAAAAAAGAGAGTCTTGTTTATACTTTTCCAAATTAAAATGTGTTATTTTTACCAAATGAATGGGTGTGGTTCAACTCTAAAGCCTAATGTAATTTTTACTCAGTAGTCAGTGAGTAGTACAACGGGGTCACTTGCCGAAAAGATATCTACAAGATCTAATCTACAAAGATCTATCTATCTATCTATCTATCTATCTATAATCATATTTGATGTATTTATTTCAACGGCTGCTACTCGAAACTTGTAATAGTCTAAGCCCATACTTACCTCTCCTTTTCCACTGTAAAAATCTCCCCTTTCTTTTCATTTTATTTTCCCTTTTTCTTCTTTTTGAATGCTTTTTCCCTTTTGTTACTGTGGTGATATCCTATGCAAACGACTGTGTTCTATCCGTCTGTCTTTCCATGTTAGATGAGATACTTAAAGTGGTTCCTGTGTATATAAGCCGAAAAGCTTACTGGGATCTCCTTTTAGTTGACCTTGTACCAGTGATTTGCACTGTCATGAAACTGTGCTCTTTCCTATGCAACCTTCGAATAAAGTATTCAATCAATCAAACCACTAGTCAAACGTGATTAAATAACTAGTTAGTAGTTATCTAGTAATACTTAGTTAATAAACATACTGTAGATTGCAACACACTTCCATGGAATAATGTATATCGGATCTTTAAAAATGACAGATTGGCAGGGTTCCCACGGTCTGAAATGACAAATTAAACATTGGCCAAATATGTATTAGAGTCAGTATGTATTAGAGATGATGTGTATTAGAGAAATTGTTGTGAGCATGTAGATCGGCTATTTTCACAATATAACCATGTTATGCAAAATTCCTCAACTCACAGTGCTCGTCAGCGTGCCCAGTTCAAATATGATTATTTCGGGGGTCACGTCCTGAAAAGGTTGAGAACCACTGGCATACACTTCCTGTCTTTGGGAATTGCGCATAGGAGTAAGCGACTTGTTATTGAGCTGAATTATTTAATTATTGTTATATAGAAATTGGGTTAAATATTCTGGAAGAATTAATTGGTAAAATGGGTGGGAACCCTGGATTGGGTCCTTGACTGTTTGGTTTAGGTTTTTGAAACTCATCCAAGCTTTATGTATGAAACCTTCACTTTCTCCATGTTGTCATCCGCAGATCCGCTTCATCCTGATCCAGAACCGAGCAGGGAAGACACGGCTGGCCAAATGGTACATGCAGTTTGACGATGATGAGAAACAGAAGTTGATTGAAGAAGTACATGCGGTGGTGACCGTCCGTGATGCCAAACACACCAACTTTGTGGAGGTGAGCAGCGGTACTTGTCCAGTTAGGAGGACTGTTGGGCAGTTAAGTCAGTGCGTTGTCAGTTAAGCCTGCTTGCCAGACATAATTTAAAAAGTGATGAGGTCCCGACGTCCCGTCCCGACGTCGTACAGTCCCTCCGTTGGGACTGTGATATCCACGGCTCAACAATAATATGAAAGCAATATTGTGCACAACCAGGGATGGGACGATATGAAACATTCATATCACAATTATTGTGAAAAAAGAAATCACGATTTACTATATTATCGTGATAATCCAAATCCATTATCCTGGGGTGGAACATTTGCCAAAAAATTGCAGATCTACAAGCTTGTAGATCGGCTATTTTTTGGCAAAGACATTTGATAGAGTGGAAAAAAAGACTATCAGTATGTATATTATAAGTACCTTTTACCAATTATAGAGGGTTTAAGTGGTACCGGATAATAGGCAGCTTGGCAAATAAAAGGTGAATTGATCCCAGTGCATGACGGAGGACGATATCACGATAATTGCTCAACCCCACAGGCCAGATGTTTGACACTTTACCTAGCGTGGCACACATGTACAGACAGTCGAGTCACTCCTTGATCTAAGTCAGTGGTTCCCAAACTGGGGGTCAAACTATTTTTCAAACAAAATGTAATGCTGCAACTCCTACAAGTCCAAGTGCTTGTCAGGGTGGGGGGTCCCCAGTTCAAATATGATTATGTTTGGGGGTCGCGGCCTGAAAAGTATGGGAACCCTTGATCTCTAAGTGAAGGTCGGCAACACATTCCACTGTGGCAGGCCTGTGCATAATTTATTATACATTTTCTTTCTTTTAGATATTCTTCAGCCCTTTTCTGCCTTTATTGATAGTATATACAGGTAGTAGATAGACAGGAAATGGGGAGAAAGAGACGGGGAGTGACACGCAGCAAAAGTCTTCGGGATTGAATTGCAGCCCGGACTGCAAGGACGTGTGTTTGGCAAACTGTGAAACATGCATATTATCCTATCATGTGGCCATAATTTTTGTCAAACTACACAAATCACGTTATGATGTTATGATCGGAATGCGTTTTGAATATCAATTTCACCCAGCATTGATTATATGACAGTCCTGTGCACCCTGGAGATGTCCGTTGCTGTAATGAAATCCTCTGCAAGCCAAATGTTGAGATATCTGAATAACCGTTAAAGCTTTAAGCTCCTGTTTAAATGGGTGGCATCCAAGTCCAACCCAATTGTTTTTTATACCTTGCCTTTAAATACTTGAGATTTTATTGTTCGGTTACATCACATCATCATATTGGTTGCTGCATAAGGTATGCTTTTAGATTGTGAGACAATGCTCCACCGCATGTCTACGATGAAAAGAACTGGTGTACACGACCTGGAGACCTGGTGTGACTGTGAAATCTTTCTTTCAGTCTGAGCAAGTTTGATAAATGAGGTATAAATGTGCTTTGTTTGAGGGGGTGTTCTATAAAGCCTTTAACCTCTTTACACAGTACATACTTCTTGACCGGGGTCAACCTGGGGTCTATACTCGATAGTCATTACCCTCCTTTTGTAGCCAGGTCTACAAGCTCACAACAGTGTGATGTGTTGTGAACTTGTAGATCCTTTTTTTTTTACCCAAATATTCACCTACACTACAGTATTGCAGTGGTTCTCAAAGTGGATTCCAGGGACACTCACAGATCCTTTTTTATGGGGGTCCAAATTGACCCTTACAAGTCTGTAACTTTGAGAGTGTACAAATGGAACCAAGTGGACCCTAACTCTATTAACTCATATAGTGCCAATCCCGAGAAGACTCGTGAAATGTAATAGAGTATCCGCAGTGCCAATCCCGAGTATACTCGTGAAAAGTAATATATTACTGTAACGGCGGATACATTACCGAGAAGAATGGCCGGAGGTCCGGAGACGAAATCCGTCGCTGATTTCGCATCATCACGGCTCCACGAGCACAAAATAGTCCCATCCATAACATTGAGGTGGACGGGGGATCTCATCTTTAATGTCCATTATCTCAAAACTACACTTTAGAAGCTAGGATGGAGGCAGATGCTTGCTTATGTTACACAGTTATAAAAGCTCCCGGTCCGCCATTACACAACTCCACGTGGACAAGGATCGGTTCCGGCGCAGGACCCGATGACGTCAGACCGGAAGTGATTGCGCTGTGGACTTCTGGCCTTCAAAATAAGATAACGGGGGTGATGCCAACCTGAGACTGGCATCGTGGACTTTATAATCCGTTAATTTCATGGGCACTAAATGAGTTAATACATTCTCAAAGTTAAGGGGAGACCTTCAAATTTCTCAGTTTGAGAACCACTGATCTGGCTATTATACATGCTCAGAACAGGGTCACTAGGTTTCAAGTGGTTAAGGTTAAGTGCTTTGTTGTGGCTCTTTTGAGCAGTTGAAAACCGCAGTCATCCATATCATTCCATTACCATGCCTGGCTTTATGGAATAACCACTGAATTTCAACCTGGCTTCCCATTTTGGGTACCGGTATGTCAAAATGGCCAGAAATGATAAATGGACAAAAATTGGTCAAGCAATGCTTAGATTTTTGTTTCTCCTCACTGTTTGATGTATTTTTCTCCTTGCTCTCCCTGCCCCTCTCCTTTTCTCTTCCTGAAAACAACAAGAACAGTGGAGCTTGCACAAAAACAAATTTCAGGCCTGGGCCACAGGGTTGTGGTCCAGGCACCTAGGCTGGTAATCCAGCCCTTGCAGCGTCGCAGGTTCGAGTCCCGATCCTGACGTCCTTTGCTGCGTATCACCTCCCCATCTCTCTCCCCGTTTCCAGTCAGCCTACTGTACACCTATCAATAAAGGCAGAAAAAGTCCCAAAAATATCTTAAAAAAACAAAACAAATTTCACCTACTTCTTAACTGTAGTGTAAACCTGTGATGTGTCAATAAATGACTAAATAAGGTTGATTCTGAAATAAAGCGAATAGAATATCTACAATCTCACAAATGCAACATTCCGTACTTGGCTTGTAGATTGCCTATTTTCCCTATTTGTCTGGGAAATAAATAAATTGGTGCTTATTTCCCTAAATGGTCCATTCTTATTTTATTTTTTCAGAGAAGAAAGAAATTACCTGAAGCAGTTATTGTTGTTTTAAGTCAATGCATTATGTTTAAGATGCTTTCATTGTCTGTCTTCTGCAGTTCAGGAACTTCAAGATCATTTACAGGCGTTATGCTGGGTTGTACTTCTGTATCTGTGTGGATGTGACGGACAATAACCTGGCATACCTGGAGGGGATCCACAACTTTGTAGAGGTATACTAATCAAACTGCTATACTTGTTGCTTCACTTTACTGTGATGAAATTTGACTGACCATCAGTACTACATAGAGTACCTAACTTGAACCTAACTCTAATTCTAACCATAAGTCCAAACCCTGAAACAGCCTATTAAAGATTTTAATAATTTCACGAATCAATCATTCTATCCTTGAACATTTGGTTCTCAAAAAGACAACAGTACACACTGTACCTAAACGCACACACGCGCACGCACGCACACACACACACACACACACACACACACACACACACACACACACACACACACAGTTTGAGATATCCTATGTTGTACTCAACAGCCTGATATGAGGAATGCTCTTGAGTAAAGTCTCAATGATTCTCTTAAAATGTCCCCCTCATCTGTTTAATAATTAATTAAATTATACCTTTAACAATTGGTTCATTCCGTTATCACACTGAATCATTCCAATAACTATGGACTTAAAAGAAGACCACACAGCACCGAATACAATTTCATAGCATCTAGAATAATAGCCCAGTGTACTGTGTATCATAATTCACTAGATAATAGGCGCCATCATATTGTGACGCTCGTGTATTTTAGCCATACGTATTTCGCAGATTGTTTGCCTATTATTACACGCCGAGAAAAGGGACTCTAGATGTTTGTGGTTAACCATGTAAGTTTGGTCTTAATAATGACTGGAAAAAATATAAACTTTTGAAATCTAAAAATCATGTTTGAATGTGGTGATGAAATCTTTGGTGATGATTGAAGGCTTCAGATTCAGGGTTTTTCCTGGGGAAGGTCTTTCACAAGTAGATGCATACTCCCTACACCTAGCTCGGAGGGAGTGACCGTGGCGTTTGTGTTTGGGGGTCCCGGGGGGAATACCAGAACAGCTCTCTTTAGTGCACACTGTTCAAGGGACAGGCGGAATGTGGCCATGAAGAGAAACAGTCCATTCCTGACACACTGTTCAAGAGCTCCATGACCTAGAATGCAATGATTGCCTCTGGACAACATCGGTCAAAGCTTATGCATATGCGTACACATTTCATACCATTTCTAATTTATTTATTTTTATCACTTACAGCAGTGGTTCTCAAACTTTGAAATTTCTTTGAGGGTCTCCCCTTAACTTTGACAGTGTACTAATGGAACCAAATGGACCCGCCAGGGTCCATTTGGTTCCATTTGTACACTGTCAAAGTTACAGACTTGTAATGGTCAATTTAGACCCCCATAAAGGAACCTAGAGTGTCCCTAAAATCCACTTTCGAGAACCACTGACTTCGTTTCACTCCATTATTCAGTCTGAAGTTGCTACCACCAAGGGGTCTGGCTAGCGATTCAGGGTCTGGAACTATGCTACCACTGACTTACAGTATGAGGCCAAATTGGTAATTGTTAGCTTTGCTCTCACTCCCAGCCTTTTTATGGTCCGGAAATGTGTTGTAACCGAGAAGAGCTGCCTGGGCGTGCAAGTATTGATCGGTTGAAAGGATAGAATCTAGTCCTGTCCAAACCCTTCTGGGTCATGAAATATTCAAAACACTGAAATTAATTGAAACTCTAGACCAAAGCTTGCACAAAATATGAAGAAAAATAAATAAATAACATACCCGTAGGCTTGTCGGCGTGTGCAATCCTAACCACTTATATCCTATATAGTGCGGTCGCCAGTTACCACGTCCCCCAGGGGTCTATATTCTAGGCCTCGTCCTTTTTTCCCTCTACACCGAATATCTTTGCTGTAATGGACACGTCAGGTCGTGGTGCAGTGTGAGCTCATTCGGTCAGTGGTTCATATTTTCTCTCCAGGCAGTTGAACTGCGCTGTAGCGTAGGTTTCATAGCAGAGCCAATTATCTCTTTGTCAGAATCCATTTCCTTAGCTATAATAATTCCTAGCTGCGACCAGTCGTCCCCTCTAAACAAAGCAGTTCTGTCATCCTCTACCGACTGTCTATTGAATGTATAACTGCGGGTCTTTCTTCGCAGGTGCTAAACGAGTATTTCCACAATGTGTGTGAATTGGACCTCGTGTTCAACTTCTACAAGGTAAGAACGTATAGAGCTTCACTTCACTCAGAGTTGTGAGAATTCCTCAAGTAATACTATGTGTATAGTATACATACAGTATGTGCTGTTAAGACAAAGGGGGTGGTAAAAGAAACTAAGTACATGGTCTCTTATTATTATGAATACGATTTATTTATGGTGGTGCCATAGCAACGATATGTAGCTTATAATTACACCAGTCCTTCCAATTATAATGCTCATCTACATCTTACAAACAGCGGTGTTTTTCCGACCTTGCGAATGAAACTCTGAGCTGTTAACACCTCGCTGCTGTTAGCATTCACGCTTAATTACCGCCGGCGTGTTTGGATGTCCGCCCACGCGCTGAACATTAACGACACACACCGCCCCATGTTTGCAAGTTACCTCGCGAGTGACACCTTCGCATAAAGAAAAACAACACAGAGAAATCACCATTTATGTGGATACACAGTAAAAAAGCATAGGCTTCGTGCAAGCTTTACTCTACTCCCCGTCATCTGAGTTCCACCCACGCTGTGCTTATGAACTCTAGCCAGCCACCACACGTTTGAGTTGACAGATGAAAAGCACCCGACTGATCTTGTACTGCATAGCGCTGTTCTCTGGCAGAAACCTCCATATTCTGCCTTTTTGTGTTTTTCATTAATTGATTCCCTACGTGATCATAATACAGCACCACACAAAAGTATCAGGCCCATGACCGCAAAGCGCGTTTTGAGCTTGTAGCTTGCTACTTTTGAATTTGAATCCTGAAAACTAACAGTTTAGGACATAATGAGGTTTCCACCCCGACAGAGACGAACTGTCTCCATGCTCCTGCATAATATCTGCACACAGCACTGCTGTGTACCTTCATGTTGGTAGTATAGTGAATAAAGTATCTGAATGTTGAATATTATTTAGTTAATGCTGTCTAAAAGACACTAGGTTACCTTTTATTGGAAACACGGTTGTTTGGAATGCACAGATGCCAATTTAATTAGTGCCTGTATATGATTTAAGTACTTAGTCTTTGAATGTCAATTTAACAAAAGTCTGTACGGTCTGACCATAAGTTCCACAGTAAAGCATTTCACATTATCTACTTGTGATGCTGGTGTTTTGTCAGATTTTGGGGGAAAGCGTTTCGTTAATTACCGAGGCGTGACAGTCACCTAAGTACTGATCCTAAAGTTAAGCGATATCACAAGTTACACAGTGATATCGGTGCATTCCCAAGTGTTTCTATGGCCTGATATTTATACTTTGTTGTGTGTTGGCGTCGCTCACCTGAAATGGCAGTGCTCGCAACGTGTCGTTGCGTTATGAGCTTGTAGATTCGGTGCAGGACATGGCATGCAACTAAGACTTACTAAGTATAAAATGGGGCATTTTGGGGGTTCCGGGTCTAAATGAGGCATAATAACATTCCACCAGGTGTGTCCTCTGACCAAGCTGCCTGTCTCTCTCTCAGGTGTACACGGTGGTGGATGAGATGTTCCTGGCTGGAGAGATCAGAGAGACCAGTCAGACCAAGGTCCTGAAGCAGCTCCTCATGCTGCAGTCACTTGAATAGGGTCCAGATGTCCAGCCATTCATACCCTCCCTCGCCCTCGGCTCACCTAACCCCGTCCTCCCCTTTTCACCATCACTCTGGAAAGGACTTCCTCATTCGTCAGTGTGCACGGCTGCCATGGAACAGGCTCCGCCCCCTTACAGAACCAGTGGGGGGCGGGGGGCCGTTCAGGAAAGCGCACCACCACTTCTAGGATGTCCAGCTGTAGAATTGTGTATATATATATATATCATATCGAGTTATGGTGACAAGATATGTTAGTCTATATATGGGGTGTCCATTTGCTGCATTCAGCAACTGTGGTGCACGGCGCTGAACAACGCGCCCAGTATAGAGGTTGCATATTTCGATATATTGAAGGTTTACGGCACTTAACATTTCATTTCTTGATGAGCTGCAGAACAGTAATTACAATCAATGTTTTATTCAGCTTGACTTAATTTCATATAGTCGCCAGTTAGTCTTTGCATTCAATTGCTATGTAGCTTGATGGGATCTTTGACAGATTGATCACCCCCCCGCCCCCCTCATCTTCTTAATCACAACCCTCAGCCTTCATTCAATAGCACTAATGTAACTAAACTAACACCATGGAGTGTGAGATATTGCCTGTGATGATCCATGTGTGTAAAAATCTAAAAGATGTTTTCACACAAGCTAGCTCTCCATTTGAAGGACATTATTTCTGCAACCGTGACGTCTGGAGCACAAAGCTCTCCCTCTAAGACGTCACTCACGGTAGGGAGCCAGTTGGTGTGCAGATCTTTTCAGGTTTCGCTAGGTGTCGTTTTGGCCAGCAGCACTGTTCTTTACTGTAGAATGTGCGTGTGACAGCGTGTCGTATCGTTTCCGATCCGTGAGTGTAGACAAATTTGCCTGGACCAGCTGTGTGACAACCCTGCAAATGATGTTGCTGTTTTGGTCCTGGTTCCAGTATATTTGACCAAAGTAAAGGAATATAGCTCGCCACAGTACAACTAGACCACTGTTAGAATGCTCCCTTGCTAGAGTAAAGCTTAATTATTTACTCCATGTGAATATCAACAGATCATTGATGTGTCATTCTATGCAACTCAACAGGTTAACAACAGTGTTAACACCTAACACTACTCATGCATCCAAATGCCCATGGAGATTTAGGAAATGCAGCTGAAAGGTCAATGGAAATAATATAGTATGTTTTATGTAATGCAGTACTGTGAAGTTTGCTTGGTATGGTGTTTACATACATTATGTGTAATTGTATGAAACTTTTAACACGTTCATTCCATACTCTTATAGAGCCTTTCCAACCCTGCCCACTACATGGTCTGTTTTAGAACGATTCTGTAACTTGGGATCAGTAGTACGTTGATTTTCACCTAACTGCACATTATGAAATTGGCTTTGTACATAAATTAAATGCCCAGAGGAAGCCTCCTGAATTATAACCCGAGTCACTTAAGCCCAGTTTTAATAGAATCAAGGTTTCTGTGATGCCTTCCATAATCTTAATCTTTTAATTACATCCAGTTATGGAGGTTGAGTTATAATGGGTTACATGTTACTATCGTTGAATTTTTGTATGTTATTTTTTTTATCATGATTTGGCATTAGTGTAGATGTACTGAATTGCTTCCCATCCCTGTCCATCTGTGTGAGCTTGTTGAAGATGTATGTTTGTAGGTGTTCCTGTTCAACTGCCCACGTTAATTTTATGCCTTTCAGTGTATATAATGAAAACAAATTAAGTGATATATAAACTGTTGAAAAAGACATTCTTGGCCTCTGTTTTGCTCTTCTATGGTTAAGATTTCTATTCAAAGGGATGTATTTAACCCATTTAGGCCTAGGATTGACTGCTTTAACTATTGAAAAATAGCAGATATACAAGCTCACGCGCTGCGAGCTTGTAGATCTATTTTTGAAAAATCATGATTTTTCTTTGCAAGTCTTTGAATAAATCTATTTAATAGCGAACATTTGTAACTCAAATATTTGCTTCTGGGGGTCCCTGGAACAACATATTTTGAGATGGGAGTCCGTGGCCAAATACCTGCAATGTTGGGGGTCCTTGACAAGAAACGGTTTGAGAACCACTGATTTAGAGGAAGGATTTAGAAGTCGGGTCAAAGATATTCAAAGACTTTCAAAAATAGATCTACAAGCTCGCAGCGCGGCACTCGGTGCCGCGCTGTGAGCTTGTATATCTGCTATTTTTCAATGGAAGTGGTTAAAATCTAACACGACTCAGGCGCGTTCCAGGTATTCGAGTGTTAAAATATGTTGCAGTGCCTGATTTAAAAAATGATTATTCACCTAACTTAAAACCATGTTATTCTAACTACCTCATTCCTAAAGACTGCAGTGCAAAAACGGATGACGAGATGAAAGCTAGGAAGGAAGAACTGAGCCATGGGGTGGGGTGTGGAGCAGGGTCCAGCTGATTCGAGTTTAACATGTTAGCAGCACCATCTAGTGGCAAATGGGAGCCATTGTTTCCTCTCTGTCAAATAATAATGCAGCTGGGTTGATGTAATTGTCACAGCTGGTCTAAGATCAATAAATCGGTCAATATTTATCGATTTCAGCTACATTAACCCACTGCGGCTGTTACTGCATTGACCCTGGAACATACAATTGCACTTGGTGGTTGGAGGTAGAAACAAATCTTATCAGAGTGACTACAGAACAATGACTGTCATTCCTGACTATTCAATAGAGTCTATTTTATGTATAATTGTTCAGAGCACAAGATTTACCAATATGCAGGCAGGTTAATTAACTATCCATGTTACACCCCCTAAACCTAACATTTATAAAACGAAAAGAAACAAGACACATCTGCAAAGATATTAACTTAAAAAACAAGCTTTTTACTCAGAATTCCATAATCATTACAATCAAATGAGCAACATCCACCCTCGATAGACAATAGACAACTTTAATATTATTTACAGCATAGATTACTCAAGATCTACAGTAGTTTTAAAGAGGATTAAATAACATGAGTTACTAAGCAACAACTGAGTTAGATTGTATTCATGATCGGACAGAATTCAGCCAGAATGCAATGGCTGACCGGATGAAGTCGGAACATATTCTCCAGCTGAACATAACATATGGCTATTGGGTGCTTATTATGCACCATACGGTTAACGCATACAGCCTAACTCAAACTCTTATGTCAGCAATTCGCAGCAATTAAAAAATTAAGATGCCTCTCAGTTTCTTGAGTACAACAACTCAGTGAACATTAGAATGTTTCTGATTCAGACTTGTGGTTGCTAGGGTCCTTCAGCTCAGGAAGTAAAAAGTTACCGTAATTGTGTCATGACCTCACGTCAGCAAAGTGATGAAACCTATTCCAATAAACAGCGTGATGACATCACCTGCACGTCCTTCTCTAGAGCAGCGAGGGCAGAAAAACATCCCATCGACAGAACTAACAAAACTCAGTTGTTCTTTAGTAAGAAATGACATGTATCATTAAAATGTTTTATTACAGTTTGCGTTTCAATTAAAATAAAATGTACAGTTCTGTAGTTACAGCATATAAACAACAATTTTCTTCTCTCGAAAGTAAAAGTGCACTTGCAGTCGACCAAATGTCACACGATTAAGCAAACAAAACAAAAACAAAACAAAAAAAACAATGAAACCATGCCTTTCTGACCACTCCGTCTCGTTATCAGTCACATACCACCCTCCTGCTTGTCTGATTCTCCATCTTTCTCCATTATGTGCACCGTCTCAAGCTTAAGCCCTATACAGCACTGGTTCCTAAACACTGGGTCGGGACCCATTTGTGGGTTGCGGACACATTTTTATGGGTCCCTTTATTTTTGGTTTCCTGCAATCTTTAAATTATTATTTCAAAACATGTTCAATAAACATTCATGAATTAAAAACAAAATTCATGAGTTTTTGACTTCTTTTATGAAGAAATAAAATACAAATCAAAGAAATTCCATAAATTAGAAAACAAAATGTTTCAGAAGTAGTGAAAATATCCGATCTACAAGCTCGCGACACTTTGTGAGCTCGCAGATCGGCTATTTTCACTCATTCGGGTCCCAGGCAGACGTCAAATTTCTCTTTTGGGTCTTGAGCTAAAAAGTTTGGGAACCACTGCTAAACAGTATACTGTATTTTGTCGTTCGACGAACAGCGAAAATAGCAAATCTCCAGGCTCACAACGCGTCGCATGACTTGTAGATCTGCCATTTTAGATAATGACAAGCCAGGCTGAAAGTGGTTGAACCTTGCAAGGGAGGTGTTTGTGTAAGTACCAGTGCTGGGGTTGTTGGGTGAGAGTGCACGTCAAAGGAAGAAGACAGGAAAGGAGGACATGGCAGGAAGTCTAGAGCAGAATTGGAACACACCGTGACTGAAGCAGCACCTGCCACCTATGGCTTTAAGACCAAAACATAATTTATATTCCATCATCACACGACAGCCTCGCTTTACCCACAAGAGCTGATCTTCAAGCCAACAGCTCACGCCGTGAAAATCAGCGATTGCCGGTTAAAGGACAACTTAATTTTTTTTTTGCGACAAGGTTTAATATTTTAGGTAGTGATTCGAGAAAAGATGAGTGTTCAAATGTTTTCATTTACTGCTTTCTATCGTTTTAGTCATTTTAGCGAATTAGATTTCAGTAGAAGTTTGCGTAGAAGTGTCTAAATAGGTCTTTTTAGACACAATATTATGAATATGAATAAAATATAAACCCTTGTTGTAAAAAAAACAAAGTTGTCCTTTAAGCGACCCCTCTCACACTCCAGCGTATAAATTAGGCTTAAAGAGGACTAGGGGATGGAGACATATTTTAGCTCAGTGGTCAAACTTTTTTTAAATTTCAAGGACGCCCAGTTTGATATGCGTTAGGCCATGGAATCCCTATTTGATGCACATTTCCATCTCCGACAACCCCGATCTACACCGTAAAAAATCCCCAGCGTTTAATTTGACTCTGGGAATGTACAAATGCACACTCTCGGGAGTTACAAACCCGTACGGGTCGGTCTGCGGACCTCGCGTTGAGAGCCAGTGTGTGATACATGGGAGGAGGAAAGCGTGTTACTGTTGAATGCCCCCCACCCCCCCTTTCCCTTTCCCCTCAACAACCTCAACCACACAGAGCCCAACGGTTCCGGTTCTGTGCGGCCAGGCAGCTTCATTGAGGTCGAGAAACCAAAATGTCAAATAAAATAAAAAAAACTGGAGTGTAACTGAACCCTCCTCTGTGACCAAAAAAACCTGGGGCGAGCGGTTATGAATGTTTGCCATGATTCACCAGCGAGGCGACTGAAGCAAAACTAAACTGTGGTTTCCTGTGACCGTTCTCGTTAAGGGCACGCAGAGCGGGAAAATGAGGAAGGGAGGTATAGAGTATAGCAGTGGTTCTCAACCTGTGAGTCGGGAGTCTCGGGACCCCCCAGGGGGGTCCTCAAATTATTTTGGAGGGTCCCCAGATGATTAACTTAATGTGCAACATTATTTTCTCTCTCAACAGTTAACAAACCAACATAAAGTTTAAGTAGAGGGTATATGCACATTTCTAAAGTGACAATTTAAGGACTTTTAAATACCTCGAAAATTTCAAATTAAACAAATTGTGAGATATTAAAGGCAGAAATTGTGAAAATAGACAATCTACATGCTCACAACGCCTCGCTGTGAACATGTAGATCTACTATTTTGTAGATCTACTTAGTGCTCGTCAGGGTGGGGGGTCCCCAGTTAAAATATGATTATTTTGGGGGTCACAGCCTGAAAAGGTTGAGAACCACTGGTATAGAGCATTGGTTCTCAAAGTGGGACCCTCCCCCCCCTCCCCAGGGGTGCGTTGTGAGCTTGCAGATTTTGCCGTTATCGCAAAATTGTGAAAAATGGTAACAATTCCCAGGCACAAAATATATCAATATATATACCTCACCAAGTACATATCAATTTAGGGATCCCTGACAGAGAACCAGTGCTATAGAGGAGGAAGGGCACAGCCGGGACAGAGAGAGAGAGAGAGAGAGAGAGAGAGAGAGAGAGAGAGAGAGGCAGAGAAAGTGGTTGGCTTTTACAAAGACAGATAACCCTCCGTTAACCTTCCACTGTGATTGTGCCAGACCCACAAGAACATTAACATGGGCCAGAGCAAGCAAGGAAATCAGATAAATGCGAAGCACTGCCCTTGTGGCCTTTGGAGTAAAACAAAAGAGTAAAGCCTGAGTTATACTATAGTTGCGCAGATCTACACAGTTCATCAACGTGTCAACTGTGAGCTTGTAGATCTGCTATTTTCGGTGCGCTAACAAGTGTAAATCAGGTGTAACGTTTCTTGCGTCTTTGTGCTTTGAACATGACCCGCAGACTTGTAGCAGTGTGTGTGTGTGTGTGTGTGTGTGTGTGTGTGTGTGTGTGTGTGTGTGGTGTGTGTTGGAGTGTTGGTTGGACCAGTTCCGTTTTGACAGCAACAGCTCAGACATGGTAACTGGGAATAGAATACATCCATGATGTCAAATATATTACCAAGGCCCATATTCTAACATGATAATAGTGCTTTTCAACAGTATATCAAACACTGAGTCAATTTCAATAAAGGCCCAGGGTCAATATTTAGGCTTGTGTGTGATTGAACAGACCTGATCTACACTGCAACACCCATTTACAGTATATAAGGCCTGAAGAAATCATTGGACAACAACTGTGTATGTTTTTTTAGCACATCTACAACAGAATCAAACCAAAGTCCTCAACAGATTAGCACAAGAAAGGAACAAATAATCTGCTGAGATGGTTCGACGGAAGATGCATTTGGTCTTCATCCGGTTATCACATTATTAATGAAAAGCCCAATTAAAAGGAGTACCGCCGTTCAGTGCAAATAAGGGTCCAGAATTATATCAGTCAATAATAATTAAAATGCATAATACCCTCAATTAATTTTAATTGCCTAAGCGCCGGCCATTCCAATAAACAAACCCTACCAGGCTATAGTCTCACACGATCAATAGATGCAATCAAAGAAGAAAAGAAAAAGAAAACAAACAAACAAAAAAGAATCCCATCTATGAGCATGATGTGTGTTATTAAAAACCAGGAGTAGAAGAAACAATACAATGGACAGTAGGGCAGCCCATACATACATACAGTAAAGCCCTCAACACTTCCAGGGTCTGGTGGTGAGGAGTGATGGAGTCTTCTACCGCGTCTCCGAGGGGCTTTCAGAGGCAGAGCGGACCTCCCTCTCTCCGCCGCAGGCAGGAGATATTGACACTGACCGGAGGTCAGGGGTGAGGGCTTTGAGCGACCGCTGGTCCAGGTGATCTGAGGGGTGTGTGTGTGTGTGAGGCTGAAGAGAAGCAGGTTCCTACACACCAAACAGACCACCTGGAGCTGACATGTGGGAGGAGAGAGAGAGAGAGAGCGCAGATGAGCAGTGGTGTAAAGTAACCAAGTACATTTACTAGAACGGGTACACGTTATAGTGTATTATTATTTTATGCTTTAACTATTGAAAAACAGCAGATATACAAGCTCACAGCGAAGCTTGTAGATCTGCTATTTTTTGATTTTTTTTTGAAAATTAGAATCTTGACCCGATTCTATAAGTGTCTTTTGAATCCTTCTAAGGTTTTTTGAAAAACCTATGTTTCTATGTCAGCAGTCTGGCCAGCCATCGTCAAAGAAAAGGTCCTTTTCACTTCAACTGGAGCTCAGTTAGTCTGTTCTTGAGAGACTACTATGTCAGTGGTTCTCAAATGTTTTCATGTCAAGGACGTGCTGTGAGCTTGTATATCTGCTATTTTTCAATAGTTAAAGCATTCAATAATTCTAGTCCTAAATGGGTTAAGTACTGAACTTAAGTAGAAATATGAGGTATTTGTACTTTACTTGAATATTTCCAATTTCCAAATACTTTTGCTTCAACTCCACTACATCTCAGATCCAAGTACTGTACTTTTACTCCACAACAGTTATTTGAAAACTTTAGTTGCAAGTTACCTTGTAATTTTGGATTATTATTACAAACATATATTAACCACTTCAGTCCTATATAGATGTCAGCCATTTGAAAATAGCCAAACTACAAGCTCACAATGCGTTGCGAAACGATGCATTGTGAGCTTGTAGATCTGCTATTTTCAAAATATTTGTAAACATTTGAAAACTTGCTTGCAATGGGACATTCTGATAATGAGTAGTTTTTCTTTTTGTACTTTAAGTACATTTTGATACCAATACTTTTGTAGTTTTAACCAAGTACTTCTGAATTCCACACATTCACTTGTAACAGTATTCCTATATTGCAGTATTGATACTTTTACTCAAGTGAAAGAATGTGAGTACTTTTTCCACCACTGCAAATGAGGATTACACTGCAACCCTGTCACTGACAAAAAACATCAACAAGAAAAATTATTTCTTTACGCATTAGAAGGAAATCAAAACCAGGCATGTGTTGTTTTAAACGAGTCTAACAAGTAACATGGTTAAAATGGAATTTGGAAAATGGAAAAGTTCAATGGGTTTATATCGTTTAGGAGGTTGGCGTGTCTGAAAAAGAAATATTATTGAATTGAGCAACTTAGAAAAACTGTCTGGGGAGCACACAAAAGCCAGAGTAGACCTGACAATGACCCCAGAAATGTTTTAAAGTGAAAATGTCCTTTAATAACAAAAATAATAATGATAAAAAAGTATCCTCATCATGCCAAAAGCCTGTACTAGGAAGCCAGTTCAACATACCCAGGATATCCTTTAGCTATTTGCCTTCTACAACGCCAACAACTGCAATCAACACTATTAAGCGGTCACACGAAGGGGCTACAGTTTGACCAACATTAACTAAACTACTGGCAGCAGAGCAGCATATTTCAGAGAGCAAGCCATAATATTTGACAAATATGAACAATTCAAACACAAAAAAACAGGCTAAAACCAACAGAGTTGTAGGCAGCTGTCAAATCCGTGAAGGACAGATGCCAACAATCTTTGCTGGGTTCCCAGATCGGGGCAGTAGATACACAGTAGTTGTTTCTTAATCAATAACCACATTAAACATACCCTGGCGTCCCTATTTGGGCAACAACAAAAAAAGTTTGTTTTGTTATTTGTCGAACAATGAAGTATATATTAACCTTATTCCTTCAGCAACAACCCTGGCGGTGTAAGACGACTTGGGTGAAAATAAAGAGGTCAACATAAGAAGATAATTCAAAGAGCTAAGAGGCAGGCTTACTTTCACATCTTACAATAACATCAAGACATTAAGTGTTTCAGTTAAACCCAACGTTACCTTCGCTAATCCCAAATCCTACCAAAAAACGTAGTACTAGCTCGTGGATAATATCCTAATATGTTGTAAACCGGTGTTTTTCAAACGTTTTAGCCCAAAAAAGAAATTAAACATTTGCCTGGGACCCAAACTAGTGAAAACAGCAGATCTACAAACTCACTAGCTATTTTCACTTCTTCTTAAACTGTGTTTTCTAATTTATGGAATTTTGTAGATTTCTCTTTAATTTATTCATGACATTACTTAGAAAAATCATTGAAAATGTTTTATTTTATTTTATAATAATTCAAAACTAAATGTAGGAAACTACACAAAAAAATTAAGGGACCCATAAAAATATGTCCGTGACCCACAAATGGGTCCCTGACCCAGTGTTTGTGAACCAGTGATGTCAAAGTTTGACGGCTGACGTCAAAGCGCCACTGACCTGTAGGGGGCGTGGTGTGAGCGTGGGCCTGGATGATGAGAGGGGGTTGAGGTGAGGGCAGCGCCCCGACCCCTAGCAGTTACACTGCTGTTTGTTCTGCGTCGTCGTTCCTCTGGGCTGTCTCAGCTGCCGCAGGGAAGCGTCTCCGTACTGGATGCCTGATCCCATCCTCTCTGGGTCTAGTTCACCTTTGACACCGGCAGGGTAATCACGTCAGTCAGAGGAGGCATAGGAATAACAGGCGGTATAAACAGACAAGTTGAATGGTAATGTTGACAGGGTGCATGCACGCACGCTGATACGCAAGCAAGCAAACACACACACACACACACACACACACACACACACACACACACACACACACACACACACACACACACACACACACACACACACACACACACACACACACACACACACACACACACACACACACACACACACACACCCTAAGGTCTTATATTTTTGCATTCGTCATTACTTTTTCATTTCATTATGACTGTTTTCAATAGGTTTAGTTATTTTTTTTTTAATATAAAATACAATATAATGTATTCATCAGAGGCAAGATTAAAAAAAGGATTGTTCAGTGTTTCAGGGCGCAAACAACAAATATCTTCGTAAATCTGTGAGATTGCACCCTTAAGAACTGGTAATGGGGCCAAGAAAGTGTCTATGGCAGTGTCATCTGGTAATTTGGGAAAGGCAGGAAATGTATTACGGACAAAGTTGCGGACTTGTAGATATCTAAAAAAATGCTGTTTGGGAATGGAATATTCATCTGCAAGTTGTTGGAAAGATGCAAAAACGTTTTCAATATATAGGTCCTTAAAGGTATGAATACCAAGACCCGACCAGGTTGAGAAGACACCATCTAGCAGGGAGGGATGAAATGCATGGTTAGAAGCCAATGTAATAACATATTTTCTTTATCCTTTATTATGTATATATTCTTTTTTAATTGTTGTTTAGGGTGAGAATTTCAATCCTCATACCACTGTTGTATATTTGATGTTTGTACAAAAGAAGCTGCTACTCTTATTATTGTACCACTTCATTGCCTTAAATGCTTCACTTGAAAATCAAATAAACAAAGTAAAAAAGAAAAAAGGATTGTTCAATAAATACAAAACATCATACCATTATAAACTAATATTCTCACTTAAAACTGGCAAATGTAACTGAAATGGTAGACTTCATATCCACCGACAATACTGCTAGGCCTATGTATGACAACATTGTTTTTGGTCGTTTTAACAAAATACAGTTTCGGTTAGTTGTAATTGTCTTTGTTTGAATTTTTATTCTAGTAACTAAAAAGCGAAACAAATCCACATCTCGTTAGGTCATCAGTTTAAAGGCTAGTCCGCTTTTTTACTGTTTTGAAAAACATTCTAAAATAGTTCAAATAGACGATCTACAAGCTCACAACGTGTTGCAGAAATAGTAAAACATGGCTAATACGTTTAGGGATAAGGAGTAAGGCAGCGCGAAAGATAGGGCGCACAGTGTCAATAGAGAAACTAGGTCAGGGAATGCGCGCAAAATCAACAGTCATACAGGAACACCTAACCGACACTGACACACCTCATGAACCAACAGAGGGAGGACAGCCTACCTGACTCGATCTTATTGAGGATGTTGCGGGCACACTTCAGGAAACCCTCCTCCACGTTCTCTCCTGTCAGAGCGCTGGTCTCCAGGAACATCAGCTCTGCATTAGATGGAGGGAGGTTTGGATGGAGGTTTAGACCATTGAGACCTGAGGCTGATTCTAAAAAGGTCTTCTAAACAGTTTTCAGTAAGTGTTGCTCATGTCAAGGACAACCAAAATGATACGTATTTGGCCGTGGAGAGTGGAGACCCCCCATCTCCACATTGTCAAAATCTTTGAATATGTAGATTTTTTAATTAATGTGCTATATACTGTATATATATAGCTAAAAATCTAAAATGACACAGGTGCTTTCCCGTCAGGAGGAATACAGTTTGCTGAAGTTTACAGTTTGCATATTTGCATATAATAGCCTTGGGAACCAACGGTTCCCGAACCATGTGGCCCACAGTTAAGGCCTACCTGTATCTCCTGTTTCTATAGCGTGAGGCAGCTTGATGAGATGTACTGTACATCAGCCAAGACATACCAGTCCACCCCATGGACGCTGACACTCGTATGTCGCAGGGACTTCTCCCGGGGCGGAGATGGTGTTTGCATCTGTTAGATCAGCTTATTTTATTCTGACCATAATCAGCGCCAGCGGTCATTTCATTTTTGCCATTATGTCCTACTCAGCATTTCACGAGTATATGATGTAAGCGCAAAATGGCAAATGGGTGAATATGGTCTACAGGTGTAAATAAAAAATAAAAGAGCAATACTTCTTAGTGTTCCTACGCGTCACATTTTTGCAGTTATATAGTGATGCGTGGACACAACTAAGATGACAGCCGTTGCCTCAGAGATCTACATATACGGCCATAACATTGGTATCGGCGGTGCAGCGCAGGTGTGAGTCCAGGCTTCACTCAAAACTCATCTGTTGTGCATAAGTTTTGAGTGAAGCCTGGACTGCGGGCACCTAGGCTCCAATGTAGCCTGACGAGGTTCCAGTCCCAATCCCGATGGCCTTTGTTGCGTGTCACTCCCCATCTCTCTCCCCATTTCCTGTCTAACTTACATCACTATCAATAAAGGCATAAAAAGCCCCCCAAAAAGGTCATTATGATTTCATTCATCACATGGCATCCATTTGTAGCTATTTACGAGTTTTGAGTGGCTTTCAAATCAATCAATTGGGTAGTTTTGAGTGGATTTTGTCCATCTTCCACATCTCCATCCACTTGTAGGTTTTACACAGTATGATTCATTCATCCTTGAGAGTGCCCTGGTCTGAATGATGGACTGACTCTCCACTATTAAAGAAATGCATCATGTGCTCCTATCAGCCGGGTGCAAAAAAGAAAAGAAAAATCACACCCGTGTGAAGTGGAGCTGTGTGTGTGTGTGTGTGTGTGTGTGTGTGTGTGTGTGTGTGTGTGTGTGTGTGTGTGTGTGTGTGTGGATCATGTGTACCGATTTTTGTGACATTTGAAGAAAATATGTAGGAAAAGGAGCAAAAAGTGTGTTTTGGAGAAAATTCAAGATGGCGGAAAATCTATCATGGCGCAAATGGGCGTGGCCTATATGGGGAGATGCGTCATGACCCAAGGAATCCAGGGAAAAAATATTTTTAATTTTCCGACCTACGGTTCAAGAGTTACAGGCCAAAACGTAAAGTGGGGTGTTATGGCGCCACCATGCGGCCAAATGACACAATTATTTTTTATTTAATCCTTGAAATCATTATGAACCTCCTCTCCAAGTCTTGAAACTCTAGCCCCTATGGTTTGCGAGAGACAAATAATTGAATGTGAGTTTTTGCGATTCCCATTATAAGTCAATGGGGAAAATTAATTCACTAATAAATTAATATCAATTAAACTATAGAACCTTTCTCTTAGAAAAGTAATAGCCCACGATTCCCGAGTAAGCCGTTCGATTTGACATATGGCGCGAGTGTGTGGTGGCAAAACTGTGGGACTAGTGGCGTGCCGAAGTTTAGGAAGTTCAGGCTACATACAGACACACACACAGACAGACACACAGACAGACCCACACGGCCACGTATAGGGAGCCTGTGCTTCACACAGCTCCAAAAAAGAACTCTCCTTCATATGAACATGTAAAAACTTCACCTTGAAGACACTTCCATTCCAGTGACCCTGCACAGAACACTGAAAAATCTACTTCCTATTTTTGCAATATCCAAATTAACACCTTCTAAGCCTGGCCGTACTCCCTCGGACTTCCTACTGGGTCCCATCAGCCACGCCGTCTATTCCCGGACTTTTGATATAAATTATAATAAAAAAAAAAAAAACATCGGAAATTCTTCTCTGTGTCTTTTTGGAGCGATCTGAAAGGGTTAATATGCTCTGACAGTCATTTTCTGGTGCTGGGTGTGATACTCCTAATATCCAGCAGGCCACGCCGTTGACTCACATTCTGGATGGATGGCTGGCCAGGAGGAGCCTCATCCTCTCCCCAGTGTTGAAACTCAGCAAGAAGCTCAAACAAGATGGCTGGTCTTTGTCTCTGTTCGTGGATCGCGGTTTCAATCACGTTCGGGCGCCGCTTCTCTATCGCTCCTTTCCCTGCTTCGCCGCACGTAAACGAATGGAATTGATCTCCCCTCCGCCTCGCCAAAGTAAGATCGCCGACCTCTGCAGGATGAATATGTACGCTGTGTCGAGCACTCCAGTACGTGTTGTTATCATGTGGGCTTTGTTTTTTTAAAACATGTTTGTAAATAAATGGCTTATTTCTTCGGCGCTACCTCTGTTCAGAGGGTTCTGCCGCGGCTTGCAACGTGTTAAAGCCTGTGAATTAGAAAGAACTGGCACAGAAATTAACCTATCAAACACTAAAAGGCATGAATGCAGTATGAAGCAGGCCCTAATAAGTTACCATAATGGACATGATATGTCCACTGTTGTGTATTATACAGCACACAAACAAACAGTCCGCGACTTCAAGTCATTTTACAATTGTGGCCCCTTGCCTAAAGTGCAGGTTGTTCACCATTGTAGTTTTTTTTATAGTTATACTGCTCAGTGTGAATGGCCCTATAATCTAGTTGAATACTATCAGCTAGTTTGGCCTTTCAAATTGTTTAGAATGTATTTTATTATTATTTTGGTAAAATATAAAAAAAAAAAAAGAAAAAGAAAAGAAAAAGTAACGGTAATTTGTTGACAAGAACTCTCCAAAATCAGAATCGGCAATGTGCGCCAAAAAAAGTGTCCTCATCTGGGTGTGTGATTAAAGGTAGTTACCATTCTCCTGGGTCTGGGTCTGTGATTAAAGGTAGTTACCATTCTCCTGGGTCTGGGTCAGTGATTAAAGGTAGTTACCATTCTCCTGGGCAAAGCGTGAGGCCTCCAGGAAGGTCACCTCTCTGTCTGCGTCCAGGTCCTTCTTGTTGCCACAGAGGATAATGACGATGTTTGGGCTGGCCAGCGTCCGTGCGTCTGTCAGCCAGTTGGTCAGGGCATTGTATGTCTCCCGGCTATGTGACAGACAAGATGGGACAGACGGACAGACAGTGGGACAATGTGGTTACACTTCAACCCATTTAGACCTGGAAAGCCTATACGTTAACTTGTTATGCCTTTCAATCCAGAAAAGCACCCTTGTCATGTTATATTTTAGATACCTAGAAAAACATGTTTTTTTTAAAAAACATAGGTTTTTGAGAAACTCATGTTTCTATCATCAGTGGTGCTCAAACCTTTTCATGTAGGATCCCCAAAATTATAGGTATTTGGCCACGGACCCCCATCTCAAAATATGTTGTTCCGGGGACCCCCAGTAGCAAAGATTTGAGTTACAAAGGTTTGCTTTTGTACCGAGTGCCGTGCTATGAGCTTGTATATCTGTTATATTTCAATAGCTAAAGTATAAAATGATTCTTAACGGGTTAATACCCTACTTGTAGCGAGTGTAGCAGATCTACAAGCTCGGAGCGGCTTGATGGCCGAGGCTATCACGGAATCAAATGAATAAAGAACCCAAATTACGGTATTTCCCCCACCTTTTTTTTCTCTTCCACCCAGAAATCAAATTCCACAAAACTAGGTCAAGTTAGTACACAACAGAGAGCTGATTTAACCCTCGTGAGCAGACAGTCGTACAGAGAAAGTGTCAAAGAGAACTTGTTTTGGTGGTGAGGTCACTGGTCGCCATGGTGACGGCCCGCCGGTGTCCATGGCGACGCGAGGCCCGCGAGGTGAAGGGAAGGGTGTGGGTCTGCAGGATAATGTCCCACAGCTGCACTCAAGACAACGCTAAGAGGATGAGGTCAACGCCATTCTCTCCAACTCTCTGCATGTACCTCTCAGTTATTCAGCTTTGATGAATGTCTCTCGTCCCGTTCTCTCTCTCTCTGTCTCTGTCTCTCCCCCATTTGTCTATTTCAATGGTTAGCGTTGCTGGTCGTTTAAGTTTCACTTTTTTATGGGTTTTTATTTGTATTTATTCTATTTTATAAATACAAAAAAATCTTTACAATGTAACAGGATTACCTTTCTTGATTGTTTTTATGCATTTACTGTTGTGGAGCACTTTAGGAACCTTGTGTTTGTAAAATGTACTACCGCTATATAAACTAGAAAGATGCAATTTGAAATTGCGAGTGTGTTTGCTGATGGTTGCTGGCTATATTCTACATTAAGCTAACTGTCATGTGAAGCCTATGACGTCTATCACATCTGACATCATACATACAGTACAATCCCTTGGAGTCTTCCTCCATATATGGGCATTCCCATATGAAGTCCTGTTAGATATGGGCTTAATATTGATGACATTAGGGGTCTCCATATATGGGCATAAAAGGGATTCTGTTAGAGTGGTTCCCATGACATAACAGTGATGTCAAAGCGTGATGTCAAAGCAGGAAACCCATAGACCATCACAGGTGACATCACATGTCACAGTGATGTGTCAGGGGAACCACAGTGTCAGGCGGTACCCGTCCGGACGGACGGACAGACGTATACGGACAAGCTGTGACGGTTCTGATAGTAAACTGTGACCTATGGTCAGACTCAGAATACATTGGATTGATTGGAATGGTTCTCAAAGCGCGCAGGGGTTGACACTAAGGAATCAGAGGCACTTGCCCGTCTGGGCAAATAAACAGTCGGTCAAGTTCTACGTGCCCAAAGGTCATGCCCACGAAAAGTAAATTTTATTAATATTAAATCCAATTGATAACTGCCGAGTGGAAAAGTCACTTTGAAAGTCTGAATGAGCGCAACTACCACTTGTGAAACGCTGCATTATTAGGTCGTTCATGAATTACCAATAATATTTAATGAAGGTGGATGCTTCCCCATTCCAGCACACTTGCCTGTCGAGAAACCTGAAAGCAAACTCCACTTGCTCGAACGTTTTATTTACTTGCCACGGGCAGTCGGTCGGGTAACCGTTAGTTTCAACCCCTGGCAATCAGCTATTTTCAAAAGATTGTGAGACCACATCTTTTTAACAACAAGATGTCCAAACAAATACATATCAATTTGGAGAAGCCTAACATGAAAATGTTAGGAAAAGGACGTGGTCAACAACTTCATCTTCCTCTCCAACTCCCACAACGTTTCTCTCAGTTATTCAGCTTTGATGAATGTCTCCCCCGGTTTGTCCATCTTTCTTCCTCTGTATCTCCACTTTCCTTCCATGCACCTTCTCTTATTTGACACTTTCTCTAATGGACTTTCACTTTCCAGACTGCTGCTGTCTGCAGAGTAGACGCCGCCATATTACAGCTATATTCCCTCCTTCATCTGAACATACACACTGTCTCACATATGCGCTCTGTATTACACACCTGTCACTCTGCATTAGAGCACTCACTCCATCTTGATTATGCCAGCGCCCTGCGGAAAACGCAGCCTTATCAAACGAGACGTTGTGGTTTGGACTCTTGTCACATGGTGCCACCGTCTCTGCCTCAGCAGCAGAGTAACTCGCGCAGCATGTGTGGAGGTGACATGGACGTGCTAAAGCTCTATTAGGCCGCACGGGCCGTTGACAGCGGTGCGAATGACAGTATGAGAAAACTATTAGTGGTTCTCTAATGAGTGGGCTCTGGGGACCACTCAAAGGGGTCATTGAGGCAGGTGCCATGGGGTCCACCAGCAAAACGAGGAACCGCTGAAACATTTAAGCGCTATTTTAAACCTATAAAAACGTCAATATCTGATCCACAAGCTCATGACGCATCGCATCACAACGTGCTTGTATCTATCTTTTTGGACATTTTTAAACTTTACAATAAATTTGGGGGCTCTTGGGCGGCACAGAAGTTGAGTAGCTGCCCACCATGACACAGATAAACCCCATGAACTACCTATCCACGTGGTGCATCCGGCTTTATCGAGTGTCATGAACACTCGACAATTTTACTAGAATTTACTATAAAAGAAAAGATCTGGAAGCATGATGTGACACATGTCCACTCATGTCCCCTAGAAGAGAGTATGATTGTGTCACAGGTATTGAAGTACATACAACAGTACAGCAGTTAATTCTAATTCTCTGTCTGCTTTTACAACCGTGCGCAGACGGGAAACCGAGAGCAGAGACCTGTCTCTTGCTGTCAGAGGGACATTGACAGCAGTAACTTGATCGCTTATTTTTTTCCCCTTAAAAATTGCTTTTACCTTCCCTCTCCCCCTGTCCCCCCCCACACACCTGTACTCAGAAAAGCGCTATATAAATTCCAGATATTATTATCATCAACTGACAATAAGATCTTACGTGGCATTTCTGTTCCCTACCTTGTGATGTCGTAGACGAGCAGCGCCCCGGCGGCCCCTCGATAATAACTGCGTGTCACAGACCTGAGGAGGAAGAACAACAGACCATTATGTTAAGCCTAATTTATACTCTGCAGTACGGTGTTGCTTGCCAAAAAGAGCTGGTCTACAAGCTAACAAACCAGTGGCAGTTAGCTTACAGATCTGCTCTTTTTGGAAAGCAACACTGTCATGGGATGGAGTACAGATTGACCGCTTTAACCCTGGCGGCCATATTTTGGGCATGTCATTATACACAATATACAGTAGGTGAAAATGCCCACTATGTACAAACCTTTCCCCAAAAAAGCTAAGGAGTTCTTCACCCAAAAATTACTTTATTTCTATTGTTTACTTTCCCAGTGATTAATGAAGAATCCAAAAATTAAAACACAACTTGATGAATGGAATTAATCAGAGATGTAAATACACTTTTTAAACACTTTCGGGTGATATTTTAGAAAACGTTCTTCAGCTGACTTTGGCAGAAGAGTATCTAAATGGTAGTCTGACTTTATGGATATGGTTTTGCTGTTGTTAAATCAGTAATTCCATAATCCATTCGTCATTTTTGGATTCTCCATTCACTTTTAAGGTCTGTTTTACAAACCACAATTCTCAGTGACTCAAAGTCACAACTGGGTAGGTAAACAACAGTCATTTCTTGGGTGAAGTACTCCTATAAACTTTGCAACGTCGTATAGACAAAACTGCAAGACCAACCCCCAGGTGCATGACTTTCCACTATGGTAAGAACATGAGAGATGTGAATTATTATTAGGGGGGCACGTTGGCGTAGTGCCGTAGTCGCCTCACAGCTAGAAGAGATGTGAATTACCTAAATCGCTCTTGTCCCGCCGTGTCCCAGATCTGCAGTTTGACCGTCTTGCCACCAACGTTGACCACCCTGGAACCAAACTCTACTCCTATAGTGTGGTTGGAGTCTTGCTTGACTGCAGCATGGAGGGGGGGAAGGACAGAGGGAAAGTTACTCACGCCGCGATGTCGACAAAACTCTAATCTTCTTTAGAGATTCGGTCTTAAGAGAGATGTGAGAGATTTGATCTGTTGAGCGGAAATCGAAAATGATATGGGTCGTTTGGCTGTGGGAGTTTGATGTAAAGTCATATTGTAAAAAACCCTACGAAAAAAAAAAGAAAGTTTGCATTGCCACTTTCCAACGCTTTCAAGTCAGCTTCCAGAGACAGAGCTGTGATCTATAATGTGTTGGTGTGTTGTGCTTGTTTTAAAGACATGAGCGGTTATCTTCAAACAGCTCATATCCATATCAGAGGACTGGAGGGAGTCCCTGAGAGATTAACACCGGCCAACACTACCCCTCTCTCGGTCTCTCTCTCCACTGACAGCACTGGAACTTGACTTGGAAGTCTTTTCACTAACAAGCCTCTCTGTGCACATGCATGCATATGTGATTTAGCTGGCATTAGATTACAAATATTATATTAACCAAAGCTACATTTATTAAATCTAGATTAATAATGTACTGCAAATTCTGGTAAATATTGCAATTCACTGTGTACCGCAAAACATGTGAGCACAGATTTTACAGCATCATTTTGTCACGGTTAATTCCCATGGTTAGTATCTGCGCCAATTTCTATCAAATGAAAGACTTCTTTGTGGTAGGCCTGAGATTCTCCACTGCAGCAGGATAATTGCACTTTTTTTCATACTTCATAAAAAAACCTCTCCTTTTTCTTTAATCCATTACTTGTATTAATAGCACAATGTACGATTTTGAAATGTTTACAATTTCATGTTTTGTATCGTTCCTAGCACTTATTCACTTCTATAATAACAGCACAAAATAACTGGGTTAATCTTAGAGTTCACTCAAAGGACCTTGGCCTTGGCCAATAGTAGTGGTGGCACCCAAAAACTAAAATTAAACCAAACCAAACCAGTATGTTTGAGTGCTGGCGAGTCTATTGCAGAGAATGAGAAACACTGTAGCACTTGTTGTATGTGCCGTTTACAAACTGTGCTTCCCTGCAGTACAACTGCTTCCAATCCATCCAGGTGGGGTTTCACTTCTCCATCAGATTTCATGCCCCAAAGATTTAGAACAGCACAGCACTGCTTACACAATGGCCAAATGTCAGCAGCTAGGGCTGTCACAATTATTACATAATCGTCAAATTGTGATTATTTGACATAATCGCGATTATTTTTCATAATCGTCACAATCGTTTCCATGTTGAAAAACGTTCATATTTAAAAAAAAAGAGTCAAAAATAGTGGAAATAGCAGATCTACAAGCTCACAATGCGCCGCGATTCGACGCGTTGTGAGCTTGTAGATCGGCTATTTCCACTATCAATGTTCTTTTTTAACTCATTTAGTGCCAGCGCCCTCTAGGGGCCATAGAATGCCAGGGTATCTCTCATAGGCGAGCGCTTTAGCTTCCAGGACCTCACCTTCCAGGACCTCACGTGCTCACGTTCATGCACGTCATGGAAAGGTCCCGGATGATAATGCTAACAGAATGGCGATTCCCATTTTGTCATCTAAAAGATCATTTTTGGGCGATTTCGCCGTAAATAAACCTCGCGCCGCTTCCCTAAAGACACAATCCAGAGATATAAGCCTTCAAAGATGTGGTCTTTCATTGGATTAGGCGGAGATTGGCGATTTCGTTCGCAAATAACGGCCGGCCGGGAGGTTGCTAGCTTTCGGCTAGTAGCTAGAAAAATCAGGCCAGGCTTCAGAAGGCCTCTTATCATTTTATTCATTTCATTAAAAAAAGCCGAACTACTTCGGGATCGGCACACTCGTATACTCATCGGAAGCGGCGCCGAACATTGGGTGAACATTGGGGAGCTCAAAAATGTATTTTAAACCATTTTTAATGGAATATATCGTCGGACAGAGTAGAATGGCTAGCTGGCTAGCGGCTAGCGAGCCAGGACCACCCACGACTCTACAAGCAGCTCGGGGTAAGTGAATTAATAAAAAAAAAATTGTATTGGATTGAAATAAAGCCGAACTAGTTCGGGATCGGCACAGAATGAGTTAAGTATAAAGTTGTCAAATATGTCAGTAATTTCTCTGTATATTTAGGTTATGTGTCATATCTATCATGTGCAACTTAAAAGCCTAAAAGCCAAACAGAAATGTAATTGTCATTGACAAAAACACAATTAAATCGTTAATCGCAATTATTTGAGGGACAAATAATCGTCATGTCAAATGTCATAATCGTGACAGCCCTATCAGCAGCCTACAATATGTTCATGTCTCGGACAGATTTTCTCACAATGTTTGTATGAATACAATTTGCCAGGAACCGGCTGTAAAGCACGCTGACATTAGAGGAAGTGCCAGTTTTATGGCTTAACAGTGTGTCAGCTCCCAGGAGAATACCTTGTTAAAGAGAAAGACTGACAATGACCGCAACCAGGTCTTCAAAGGTCAAAACATTGTTCACAGGCTTTAATTATAACGCTGACACATAGTTCTTCTTTTTCTTCTCTCAGTGAAAGTACTGTTGTCCAGCACCAGTTATTTTCACTTTTTGGTTTAAATGCGCTTCCGTTTGGACTCCATGACACAACAGCATACTAAACATACTTAATATTGTAATTATTAGATATCAGACTATAACTTCTGGAAAGAATCGCAACACAGAAACATCAGGATACCAAGTAGACAAAGGTGCCATCAATTGCTTAGCCTTTGAGCGTGTGAGCAGAAATTGATATATTTCCACTGACTATTAACACATTGACCGCCATTTTAACATACCTCCGTACTCCCACCTGCCATTCGTCTCCATAGACTTCCATGTAATTGGGTGTGCACGGATCATGCACACCCATGCCTAGATAATGCACCACGTGTGTCCACCTTGCTCACAGCTTTCAAACAAAAAAATCCGAATGGAAATCCGTTCAGGCATTCCTGAGATAACAGCCACTATGTTTAACAAAGATGGCTGCCAAAATGGCTGCCATGCTTGAAAGATGGGGTTGCTATGGGGGTTAAACATGAAATTTCGCGATTGCTATCATGCCTACTCCATTTTTTGGGGTCAAAATTTAAAAAAAAAAATTTTTTTTTTTGAAAAAAAAAAAAAAATTTTTTTTTTTTTTTTTAAATTCTCGGGACTATCGGGCCTGGCGGGGAAAGACATTGGAATAATCTCGGGACTATCGGGCCTGGCAGGGAATGAGTTAAAGACATGTTCTTCTATAAAGCCAGTCAAAAGGTAAAAGTAATATTCTTTGTTGCGACCGTAGGTCGCAGTTACTTGCACACTATCCAAACCTCCACCGGCTGTCCCTCCGTCACTCTGTCACACGTCACACTTTTGCCCTGCTCATATCTCTGCAACCGTTGCCCCGATCCATGCCAGATTTTGCACACACACTCCTTGCCTGCCAAACTACAACCTCCAAGGACCCCCGGAGTTTCGGGGACCCCCAGGTCCCTGGGGGACCCCCAGGTGTAAAAAATTACCAAATGTGCAAAAATGACCAAATGACCACCCCAACGGGGCTGCTCTCTCTGTGTCACACACACACACACACACACACACACACACACACACACACACACACACACACACACACACACACACACACACACACACACACACACACACACACACACACACACACACACACACACACACACACACACACACACACTCTCTCTCTCTCAAACATAATGTGTGACCTGCCAAGTGGCAAGGAATGTTGCCACTGTCCTCTCTCTCTCTCACACACACACACACACACACACACACACACACACACACACACACACACACACACACACACACCCCCCTTCACACCAGGGAGTCCAGGAAGGATGAGCCTCCATGCTTAAATAAACAGACCTGGGTCCACTATCAAGATCTGCCTGTGGGTGTGTCTACTTTTAGCAGGAGAGCTTGCATCTTGCATGCTAGTGCATTTGTGGCATTTCTCCCAAACTCAATGAAGACAACACACTTTGGACACTGCTCCTACAGAATTTGCCCTAAAATCACACAAACCACTACACAGTATCTCTACAGTCACCCTGCTCCTACAGATTTTGCCCTAAAATCATGCACACCAGTACACAGTATCTCTACAGTCATGTAATCACAACGCATCTGTCCCATCTAGCGCCACCATCAGGACGATTTTGCACAAACTACTTTTTGGCCTATTTATGGAGATAAGCGACCAACGGTCGCTTATCTCCCGATTAGGGAGTCTTACTGGTATATAAAAGACATAAGTTAAAGCTCAAGGGTAGCTACTTATCACTTATTTTAAACACAACCATTATCCCCAATGGCAGTTGCAAGGAGTTGCATTGGTTTGGACTGGCCTTAAGAATCAACAACCAAAAAAATACAATGATATAAAACAGTATATGAATGGTATTTGTGGTATATTTTCATTTGATCAAATTGCTATTATCGGTCCAGATTCTCTTTCTGCACTTTATTGACAAAATCATTGGTTCTTTTTGATTATTTTTCCAAGAAAAAAGATAATAAAATAAAAGATCATTAATATCAGAAAGAAGCTATTATTCTATTCTTTCTCCAGCAGTGAATAAGGATGACGTAGAGAGAGAGAGACTATTGCAAGGAAAGCAAAAACTGCAAATTCATGCTCACTAGACAGATGTTTTGATAAATTGCTCCCATCTCTCACCACCCATTACTGGCAAGGGTTTTATTACGTGAAAACCTCTCATGTCATACTCTGCCCTAATCACACACTATGTGTCTGTACAACCTTATTTGCAACTATGGAAATCTCACACCCATAAAATCTCATTTAAAGGTTTTCCTGTTTAGAATATGGTTTTGGGAAGCGTCCCTGACAGCTCTCTATGCACACGTTTTACCCAGTAAGACAAAACATTTTTCTGAAACACTTCCAAAAATGTAAATATTTTGTATCGTCTCCGTCTTGTGGAGACCTCATACTGTATGTCCATAACTGTGACTTTTCAGGATTTAAAAGCAAAAAAAATTGCAAAAGTAGTAGATCTACAAGCTTGAAACATGGCGTGATTTGTTTGTGCTTTTGTGCGACACTGCAGTATGATCAAGTAGTGGCATTAGTTTAGTAAAAAACAAACAAAAAGTTAACCCTTTCCAAGCCACGGGGAGACCCTTAATATTAAAACCGGAATATACCGGACATCTGAGCAAGGGTGTCTCAGCCGCGCCGTCTTTTACCGTACTGGGTCATTAAAACCGAAATAAATTGATTTTTATCCGAAAATCGGCGATCGTCTAACCTTCCCTAGTCACCGCTCGTCCATCGATAGCTCATGGCTGCTTTGACATGAAGCAGAAGTGACGTCAGTTCCATTCCTTCTTTAAGCTTCCTTGCTGTCGTCCGTTTACTGTTTATACACCAGTGCTTCTACAGCAGCAGTGCTGCGGGCTATGCGAGCGAAACTTTTTATTTCTACTCTTGAGTCACACATGGATTATTTGAGGCGACATTTACGTGAACGGATCACGCACGCGAAACGCACAGGGACACGATGCGTCGGGCGAATCCCCCACTCTAAGCCAATGCAGATTGAGAATTTCACAGGGAACTGTGGTGAGTAAAACAATGAAGAAGACCACGTGATATAGCGCTGGATGTCTGGTAAAATGAATGCGGTTCAGATCATAATATAATAATAGAAATTTCACGGCTAATCTACCAACAACCATTCTATTTCAGCTGGCAAACTGTTAAAATATGTTTTCCGCCCGACAACAGCAATATATAGCAACAGCTAAAATGACACGGATGCGTTTCCAGCTTGAAAGGTATAACAACGTATGGCTGTAACAGGTCCAAACAAGCTGACATTTTAGTTGATGATTTGTCGTACAAATAATTGCACTCAGCGATGTAATAGTGTTTTTGGCATTGAACATTGTAACATTGTTAGCCTTTCGGAAACAGAAATTGCACAGGGAAGATATGATACATAAATCATTAAATATTCAAAGAAACAACTGACAAAGGCTGTTCCAATAATCAAAGTAATGTACTATGACAAATCGGAGATATCAGACTTATGTTTTAGATGTGGCACAGAAGAGGGCTCCTTTTTACATACTTTTTAAAGTTAAAACATTCTGGTATGATATCTGTGATACACTGGCTAAAATTATAGCTGCTCCCTTCCCGTTAGTCCTTGTACTTTGCCTCTTATGCAATTTCACCACCATCAGTGCAAATCTAAGAAAACACAAAATAAAATGTATCGAGGTCACGAGGTGGCACTTGGAGTTGCTGGTAAATGTATTGCAATAACTTGGAAGTCTGACTCCCCTGTCCTCATTACGAGATGGTTCTCAGAAATGAACAGTTGTGAAACATTGTCATTACCCGTGTCAGAGATGTTATACGTTATTTACAGCTGTCTGGGTCTGGTATTTCTTGAAGCTACTTGATGTCTAGTCTAGACTTTATCCAGTATATCTGTCTCTTCTTGTTTCTTTTACTTTTATTCTCTTGTGCGTACTATTATTTTGTATTATGATTTAATGTGCTGTTTTGTATGTAGGTGGGTTTGTATGTGGGGAGGGGAGAGGGAGGTGGGGATTCTATGTATGATGTATTTGTACTTTTACAAAAACAATAAAAAATAAAAAATAAATAATGTACTATGGCCAAAACAGGCTATGTGTTTAATGATTTTATACTTGATTTACTGAATACAGATGAATGGAAACTATTCTGATTATGATGCAAAACAATTGTGAAAATCTCAAATAATCGCTATTGCGTAATAATTGTGACAGATAGTATGAGTATTATCATTCACGTTTTGATGGGTGAAAACTTACACTTGCTCTCAATGAACTGGTGGAGGAGACAGGATTTCCCTGTCCCAGCACTGCCGATCACAAGGAACTTGAACAGGAAGTCTGAAAAAGGAAAGAGGAGGGTTCAGAATATAAACCATTCTCAGGAGGGGCCACACCTTAAATGTATATTTAATCCATTCTGAGCTGCTACACTGACACTGTCCAAAACAATCCTTGAATTAGCCACCAAATCACTGAACCTTGCTTGTGAATAGGGCAGTGTTCACTTGAGCCCTATTTTATACTTCGTCGCACAATGGGTGTCGTGGGGTGAAAATAGCAGATGTACAAGCTCGCCAGCCGTTCCACCGCTATGCGTTGTTAGCTTGTAGATCAAACGCTCTTTTTTCCCATACCTATAATGCTATTGATGCTCAAAAAAGGAACACCAGGTTGAAGCGGGCTCAGTTAGTACTGTACACTTGTTTGTAACAAGTGATCAGGGCTGCTAGTGTGAGGGCCCTTTGGGGAGTGGGGACAGAAAAAGGAAAATCATTAGAATGAGTCCATTATGGCCCGTACGGCTGGCGTGGCAGTCCAGGCACCTCTGGGGCTGGGCTGCTAATGTCGCCTGGCCGAGTCCCGATCCCGGCATTTCTCTCTCCGCATTTCCTCTATCCTCTCGCTATCAAAGGCATAAAAGGCTAAAGATATATCTTAAAAAAAAGAAAAAAGAATGAGTCCATTACTGCAGCTTTCAGCTGAGTTCCATGTACAATTGCTATCTTGGGACTCACAGGAATTCTTCAGCTGGTTGTACAGACATCATGTGTGAAGAGAGTGGCTTCTTGCTCTGGAGAACACAACCCAGCCAACGCACATGATGACCCTGAGGTCAAAAGACAAGTCCTCTTGACAAGCAGCTCTATGGTCCACTCCAAAAGGCTGGCTTTGTGTGCAGTGACCAGAGAGGACAAGGGACATTTGCATGCGTAGGCAGGGCCATACCGTAGTGTAGATCCATGAGATATATAATACTAAACAATATGGGGATTGAGGACTAAGAGGTAGTGTGTGTGTGGTGAGCGAGTGAAACACAATAACAGAGAACTAGTGCTTATGAATGAAACAAAGAGGTAAATAAAAAACAGAGCCTCTATGTTATCCTCCTGTGAGTTCCGTCTAGGTCAATTTCTCTTGAATTTGGGGTCAGTAACCTACTAATAACTGTATTTAAAAACAAAAAACAAAAAAAAAAAGCTTTTTTTCTGAAAATAGTTACAAGCCCACAACATTGTGGGTGTGTAGATGGCTATCAAGAAAAAAAGAAAAGAAAAAGAAATGCAGCATGACATGCCCAAAATAGGACGTTTAAGTGGTTAAGCACTGGTACTGTACCCAGAACTGCTGGTCTGGTAAATGATTACAGCAGGATTACTGGTAAGATTACTGGCCAGGTAAACGCCCCTATGGCTAGGAATATTCAGCTTCACACAAGGTCAACAGAGAGAGCCCACAGTCAAAGCGTCCCCAGGGGGAAAGGAGAGGGGATGAAAATTGATCGTTTGTTTCTCTGTGACATTTAAACACATTATGCAAGCGCTACCGAGTCACATTCCCTTCCTTGGCCCAAACAAATTGTGTGTGCGTGCAGGGGCGTCACAAGGGGTGGGAAAGTGGGACTGAGTTACCAGGGCCCAAGGTGGAGGGGCCCTAGTAACTTTAGCTATTGAAAAATAGCAGATATACAAGCTCACAGCGCGGCACCGAGTGCCGCGCTGCGAGCTTGTAGATCTGCTATTTTTGAAAAGTCGTAAAAATGTAATATATGTATTTTTTAAGCGAACGTTTGTAACTCAAATTTTGCTTCCGGGGTTGGGGGGGGGGGGGGGGGGGGGGGGGGTCGGGTTAGGGGGGTCCCTGGAACTAAATATTTTGACATGGGGGTCCGTGGCCAAATTCATATCATTTTGGGGGTCCTTCACATGAAAAAGTTTGAGCATCACTGACAATGGAAACATGGGTTTCTTGCACAAATTTTCACATTTAAAAAACAAAATAGCAGATCTACAAGCTTGCAGTGCGGCACTCGGTGCCACGCTGTGAGCTTGTATATCTGCTATTTTTCAATAGTTAACATATAGAATCCTTGTACCCAGGGCCCAGAATTTGGTGTGACGCCCCTGTGTGCGTGTATGTGCGTGTGTAAACATGGCCGTTCTCTCAAGTAACATAACCTTGAGATCAAATTCACACTCAGACAGACAGAACAACCACAACAAGCACAGGAAGTGCCACCCAATGGTAGGGATGGGACGATACGCACGATATTATCGTTTATCGCGATAGAAAACACTCACGATAATTGTATCGTGGAGATTAAATTTATCGTGATATCGTCCTCCGTCATGCACTGGGATCAATTCACCTTTTATTTGCCGAGCTGCATATCTGGTACCACTTAAACCCTCTATAGTTGGTAAAAGGTACTTATACTATACGTACTTGAGTTGATAGTCTTTTTTTTTCACTCTCTATCAAATGTCTTTGCCAAAAAATAGACGATCTACAAGCTCACAACGCGTCACAGCTTGTAGATCTGCTATTTTTTGTCAAATGTTCCGCCCCAGAATAATGGATTTTGATTATTGTGATAATATGGTAATTCACGATTTCTTTTGACACAATAATTGTGATATGACATTTTCATATCGTCCCATCCCCACCCACTGGCTGGCTCTCAATGAATGTGACAGCAACACAACTGAACAGCTCTGTTTAGAAAGCTGGCCTGTCGTCGCCCAAACACAGCCATGCTGTCAGTGCAGTGGTGGAGAAAGTACTCACATGTTTTACTTAAGTAAAAGTATCAATACTGCATGGCAGAAATACTCTGTTACAAGTAGAAGTCCAGAATTCAAAATGTACTTGAATTTACTATTACACTATTAGGGTGCCCTCACACCAAAATACCTATGAGAGTGGAATCCGCGTTCCGTCAATGCATTTCAAATGAGAGTGAAGCGGTTTCATGCCAGCAGAGGATTTCTTCAAAAAACGCTCCCTTATCATTGAATTGCATTGGCGGAACGCAGATTCCACTCTCATAGGTATTTTGGTGTGAGGGCACCCTTACACTAATTTACTTGTAGTAGAAAGTACTCATTATTCAGAATGTCCCATTCCAAATGTATACAATCTTTTGAAAATAGCAGATCTACATAGCTCACAATGTGTCGCATCGCGACGCATTGTGAGCTATGTAGATCCGCTGTTTTCAAATGGCCAACATGTATACAGAGCTGAAGTGGTTAATGTATGTTTTGTAATAATATTCCAAATCTACAAAGTAACTATAGTAACTAAAGTTTTCAAAAAGAATGTAGTGGAGTAAAAGTACAATATTTGCCTCAGAGACGTAGTGGAGTACAAGTAAAAGTATTGGAAATTGGAAATACTCTGACAAAGTACAAATACCTAAAAACTGTACTTAAGTAGAGTACTTAAGTAAATGTACTTAAAGTGATAGTTCACCTATTTTTTACATAAAGCTGTGTGAAATACTTGCCATTAAAACAGTGGTTAAAAATGTATTAATTGATTACCAGAGTCCCGTGGTCAGAGTTCTGGTCAGTTTCTAATGAATATTAAGTAGTTCCAATGGGGTGGGGGCAATTTGGCGTGGCCCAATCATTGAAAATAGATGAATACACAAAACTAGCGTAATTTGTATTGTTGGCCTATTTCTACCATATAGAGCGAGGTTTCGTTCTATTCAGCTGCCTGCAAAGCACCTTGTTTTGGGGAAATACGTTGCAGCGGCGTAGTGATACTGGACACAAAAAGTAGTACCATGTGACAGAGGGGTCAAAGTTGAACGAAAGTTGGTCTATTTGGTAGAAATAGGTCAACAATACAAATGAAGCTAGTTTTGTGGATTCATCTATTTTTAATGATTGGGCCATGAGCCCCTGCCAAATCACCGGAACTACTTTATATTCATCTAAAACTGACCAGAACTCTGACCATGTGACTCTGGTAATGAATTAATACATTTGTAACCACTATTTTAATGGCAAGTATTTCACACAGCTTCATGTCAAAAATAGGTGAACTATCCCTTTAAGTAAATGTACTGTGTCAGTGTCAATGTATCAAGACAGTGGAGGAGACAGGAAAAGCAGTGCTGCCCTGGCCATGCCAGCCTGTTTAGTCTATTGTTACCAGCCTCGACAGTGTGGCTGGTATTGTTTTCACCTTTTGCTCAGTCTGTGTGTGGTGTTTATACCGTATAGCTGTGGACAATTTTGGTCAAAGCGACACCATCTGACCACAACGGCGCAACATACAGTCACAAAACTTTGCAGGTTTGTATTTGGGATCACAATGAAGGCCATCGGTGTGGTGGTCCAAGCAAGGGACGCCGGAAGTACGCCGGGGTCAACCGATACTGCCTACTGTAGCTGATTCCATTATTTCCCTTAGCATTGCTATAACATGCTGTCAAACTTCAAGCTGTCATTTCTCGGTAAAAGGGTTTTCAACTATTTTAAAAGTAAAAAATAAAAATAAAAGAAAATTATATATATATATATATATATATATATATATATATAATAAAAATAAATCTGTGATATAAAAAAAAACATGCTCCAAGATTTTTAATTAAATCAAATAAGAAATTGATAGAATAATCCGTTAAGAAAATCATTAATAGTTAGTTGCAGCCCTAGATTTGAGGTTTAGCCCACATGCTGCCCTGTGCATGATTCAATCTTCACACATGAGAACGTCACAGCTGGTGTGTTCTCATCGGAAGGTTCTTTCTAGTTTTCCTCTTTCTCTTTCTCTAGGGCCTAGGCCCTTCTTCCAGTAGCAGAGAGCGGCTCTGAGCCCAATAAAGGACGGCGTGCCACGGACCCATTTCGCCCGAGAACCACTGTGGAAAAGTAGCTTTTGACATCAACATTAATCTCTTAAGGCAGTGGGTTTTCAACCCTTTTCATATAAAAAGGTAAATTATTCATTTGGCATTTGAGCCACGAACCACCATTTGACAAGATTTAGCCTCTCTATTGATTGATTGATTGGAGACTTTATTAGAAGTTTGCATTGAAAGAGTTACAGTTTCATGACGGTACAGTTCACTGGTACAATAACAAAATATTTTAAGTTCTGGGAAGTTCAGGGGAAGTTTTGGGTTGACCTTGTACCAGTGAACTGTACCGTCATGAAACTGTAACTCTTTCAATGCAAACTTCTAATAAAGTCTCCAATCAATCAATCAATAGAGGATTTAGGATTTAAGGATGCTATGCTTATAATGATTGCAAGAAGAGCTGTTATCTACAATCACAAGAGTATTTTGTTGGGACTGACGATAATACTAACTTTAAGACACACCTTTTGGGAACTTTCTGTGAAGAGACCATGCACTTGTTGAGAGCAAAAATAAATCTCAAATACAATCTGAGCGTACCACAAACACATCACTACTGTTCCAGTACACACAGTGACTTCTTTGGTATGGCATGGGAAGATACATAGTCAGTCAGTCCCCATGGAGACGGGTAGCATGGAGGCTAACACAATCACAAACCCAACTCATTTCCTTTCCTACTGGGTCGTCTGTCATTCAGATTAGTGATGCACCAATACTGGTGTCAGATATTGAATAAATACACAGATAAAATAGTTAGTACATAATTTCCCTGGTTTCATACTTTTGCACTGAAGAAATATGGACATGCTCTTTTGCACTCTGTTTTGCACTGTACAACCGTGTAATGTATCAAATAGTATCCTCCCTTGCTGCATGTAACTTTCCTATTGGGTAACTTGCCTGTCTTTCAATACTAGGGTCAGATATTGTCAAAATTATACAAAGCTAAAAGGTGTGTGTGTGTGAGAGAGAGAGAGAGAGAGAGAGAGAGAGAGAGAGAGAGAGAGAGAGAGAGAGAGAGAGAGGATGTTGCCTAATTTCCCTATTACTATTATAGCAAACTGTACATGCAGTAAAATGTGTCACGTGATTCGACTCAGTCAGCCTTCAGCTGTGTTACACATAGGATTATGTCAACCGTGACATAATGAAGAAAAACAGGTTATACTATAAATAATCATTTTAGTCCAGTCACTCACTCATGGCTAAAGCTGGTCTGAGTCTACAGTAGTATAGTTTAGTTTTTACAGCCTACAATTAAGGGTCTCCTAGACTCTTCTGATCCAAACTAGGACTGTCTCAAGTCACAATTATAACACACAAGCAGTTATTTGAGATAATGGCAATTACTTTTGCATAATTTCCATGTTGAAAAATGTTCATACATTTTCAAAAGTAGTGGAAATAGCAGATGTACAGGCTCTCAACGCAAGTAGGCCTATGTGTCACCATCTATCCATTACCCACTAGTAGATTGTGTGCATATGTACATGGAAATGGTTTCACTATACTAGAGAACAATGTGGTGAAAATGAAAGAGTGACTGGAGTCTGTTCGAACAAGTTAAACTGCCCTCATGCTTCCTTCTAATCCTTACTCCTGTTGGCCCTCTAAAGAGGGAACTGAGTCCAAATCAATAGGGATATCACACTAGCATTAGTGCCAGCACTTAACGATGAATCCAGCATGCTAGCGTAATGTTTCATAGGGTTTCAGGATGGAGACATGAATAGTGTGTGTATGAGAGAGCCATGAAAGAGGGTGAAGGTGTGAAATTTCAAAACAGCAGGGTCTTGAATATCCGTTCCATTCTCCCATGTTGTTCACTGATACCATTGCAGAGAGTGAAGATGTATGAACATATGTAGTTAAACAAGCGATTTTGATCTTAATAGACCAACGGCCCACAGCTACAAACAAGTGCAAGTCAACACCACATGCAGGCTGCAGCAGTCTTGTTTTGTTTCCATCAAGTGACAGTGTACAGTGCATAGATACTGCAGAAAGACCTTTATTAATCCCTGTGGGGAAATGCAGGTGTCGTAGCAGCAACAGCGGTTAAGTGACTGTGAAACACAGTACAGGTAGAGAGATAATATGATTTTTATACATAGATACTTTTAGAGTTTGAAACTTTCGGAAACCCTGTATACAGTTTGTATTTGGGATGTCGTCCATTAGACCAGACCTCACCGATCATGCAACTAGTCGCAAGCAACTGCCAACATATCTACTGCATAGTACTGTGTTCTATTCGTCTATCATTCAATGTTATATGAGATACTTTAATGGTTTCCAGTGGAAATAAGCGTAGTCTTTTCATGGATCTCCTTTTAGTAGACCTTGTACCAGTGAACTGTACCGTCATGAAACTGTACCTTTTCCTATTCAAACTTCTAATAAAGTCTTCAACTGTCCTTGCAACTGCCATTCGGGATAGTGTTTGCAAGTAGTTGCATGTTGCAACGCGTTGCGTCGCTAATCATTGGTGTGGACTGGCCTTGTCTGACCCTAGCCGTCCACAAAGGTCTGACTGAGTTACCATAAGTTACTACCAGACCAGTAAGTAAATTGTATAAAATCTAGTGATGATTATAAGCATGAATTTACATCCCCTATGAATGGATATAGGTACAGTCACTATCAACAGTAGATGCAATGCACGCTGATGACTCTTCACCAAGGAGAAGTTAATGAGAAACTCAATACTGGGTGCTGCTGCTCCCAGTATAACCAGTGACTTTCCTGATACAGGCCTAAAACAGGTCACGTTAAATATCCACAAAACTAAAGGGTAGTTTTGCATCATACATGCAGTGTGTGTGTCCTTAGTGTCTGTTTCAATATAATGTGCAGTATAGCTACTTCTATACTCCTCCCTGACATTTAATTATGATAAAGCAGCAAACTAGGGTAATAACACAGTATCTTCTGATCTAAGAGTTGATCTAACTTTTAGATGGCGACAACAACAAACATGTCACCATCTGTTATAGCCGCTGTTGTTGATAGAAGATAAGGTATTCATCAGGTTTATAAAACATACTGGGGGAAACGTGACACTTTAACAACAATGTGGCAGATGGAGAAGGTTCATTACTGCTAACCTTACAACCAGTGGTGTAAAGTAACTAAGTACATTTACCTAAGCACTGTACTTAAGTAATATTTTGAGATATTTGGACTTTACTTGAGTATTTCCAATTTCTAATACTTTTACTTCAAAATTATTGTAATGTTACTCCACTACAATTATGTGTAAACTTTAGTTACTTTGTAGATTTTGATTATTATTATAATATGACACACATTAACCACTTTAGCTAGCTTTAGGCTACATTTTGGCCTTCTGAAAGCTTGTAGATCTGCTGTTTTCAAAAGATGTAGCCTATACATTTGAAAACTTGAAATGGGACATTCTTCACAATGAGTACTTCTACTTTTGGTACTTTAAGTACATTTTGATGACAATACTTTTGTACCTGTACTCAAGTACATTTTTAATTCCAAACTTTTGCATGTTACAGAGTATTTCTACATTACAGTATTGATGATGATACTTTTACTCAAGTAAAACACTGGAGTACTTTTCCCACCACTGACAATCAGTTACAACGTCATTTAGCAAGTCGTAGCTAACATTAGCAGAGCAAACCCTACAGCTAGCTAGAGAGCTAGTTAGCAGTTAACTGCTGCTATTAAACAGCCAGCCAGACAGACAAAAAAAGCACAGATCTACAAGCTAACAGCGTGTCGCGGCGCGACGAGCCGTTAGGTTGTAGATCAGTGCTTTTATGGCTCGAGCGACACCCTCGAGCAATGGAGTATAAATATGAACGTTGACAGACACATACCGTATGTCTCAGACATGTCGGCTCTCTCTCTCGGGGTATTGAAGGAGGACTGGACCGGCAGGCTTTGCTATTCTTACTGTAACGTCTTCCTGGTTGATAATAGTTTATGTTTGTGTTGTGCTGTGAGCTTGGCTGGCTGACAAGCCTCGGTCTGTGGGGTGTTTTGTTGCCTCCGCACCGCACTGTGTTGGTTTGCTTTGGTTTCCTCCTCTCTGTGCTTCGTCAAAGCATGGCGTCACCGCGACGTGACGTCACCCACATAAACTAAAAGATGCTGGTAAGTACAGTGCACGTACACACACGTTAATTAAAGACTAATAAAATGAGTGTGGAGGTTGCAACCAGACTATATAGTACTTGTCCGACTTTCTTCTTTCTAATGGCAGGGGTCTTCAACGTTTTCAGGCCAAGGACCCCTTAGTTGAGAGAGAGATGAAGCAGGGACCCCCACTACCTTCATATCATTTCATTGTTTGACAGCACAATCGTCAGTGTATTTTGGATTCATGTGAATTCGTGAGATATTTAACCGCTTGAACCGTCAATACTTAATAAACTTTACCTTTCACTCTGTACTTAGTCTGCTCTTTTTCCCCTCTACACCAAAGCTCTTTGCCAAAAATAGCCGATCTACATCGGCTATTTTTGGCTAAAGTTCTCAGAATATGGACACTAGGGTTCAAGTCGTTAATATAAAAAAGAAGAAAAAAAAAGTTTCTGTCACTCAAAGATTTGGAGGACCCCCTGTAGCAACTCTGAGGACCCCCTAGGGGTCCCGGACCCCCTGTTGAAGACCCCAGGCCAATGGCATTCCAAGATTAGGCCTATATTGACCAGTAAGACTCCCTAATCGGGAGATAAGCGACCGTTGGTCGCTTATCTCCACAAATAGGGCAAAAACTTGTTTTTCCAAAATCTTCCTGATCCATGTTGATGACATGAGTGTAGACATACTGTGTAGTGATTTTCGTGATTTTCGGGCAAAATCTGTAGGAGCAGTGTCCAAAAATGTGTTTTTAAAAATCGGCCTGAAGGTGGCGCTATATGGGACAGATTCATGTTGATGGCATGAGTGTAGACATACTGTGTAGCGATTTGCGTGATTTTAGGGCAAAAATTGTAGGAGCAGTGGCCAAAAATGTGTTCTAAAAATCGCCTGAAGGTGGCGCAATATGGGAGAGATCCAAGTTGATGAAATGAGTGTAGACATACCGATGTGAGTGATTTTAGGTCAAAAATTGTAGGAGCAGTGTCCAAAAATGTGTTTTGCAAGAATCGGCCTCATGGTGGCGCTAGAAGAGGGCCATGTGAGAAATGAGGGGTGGGGTCTCCGCGCTGGCGAGGCGGACGAATAGGTACCGGCCCCGGCTCTCCCGGTCGCTCCTAGCCCGAGTTACGGCATTTTATGTGCGCTGCAGTGGCAGGGGGTCCTCCACTGGGGGCGCCACCACTTTTGCATCCGTTCTGGAGCACCAGGAGTCGGTGGTCCCCGGGAATTCCCCGTGAGCAGCCCCGTTTGGGGTCATTTGGTCATTTTTGCACATTTGGTCATTCTTTACATCTGGGGGTCCCCCTGACTGACTGACTGACTGACTCACAGCTGGTGGAGGTTTTGACAGTAACTGCGACCTACGGTCGCAATGAGTGATGACAAAGAGATCTCCATATACGGTATGCCCATTCATTTATTTGTGAAATAACTTGGCCGTTGACTTGAGACAGAATATGTGTGCCTGAACAAGAACAAGAGAGAGGACACTGGAACAGTAAGGATGCATGGAGGATACCTTAGACCAGGGGTCTTCAACAGGGGGTCCGGGACCCCTATAGGGGGTCCTCAGAGTTACTACAGGGGATTTCCAAAATATTTGTGACTTTTTTATGTTAACCACTTTAACCCTAGCGTCCATATTCTGAGAACTTTAGCCAAAACTAGCAGATCTACAAGCTCACTGAGCTTTTAGATCGGCTATTTTCAACAGGTGTAGAAGGGAAAAAGACAGTGACGGTTCAAGTACAGTATTTTCTGGACTATAAGGCGCACCTGACTATAAGGCGCACTTTCAATGAATGGTCTATTTTCAAACTGTTTTCATATATAAGGCGCACCTGACTATAAGGCGCACATAATAGACGCTACCGTTGCGTTATGCATCAAACAGATGGAGCTGTGCTAAAGGGAATGTCAATGTCAATGAATGATCCATATATAAGGCGCACTGGACTATAAGGCGCACTGTAGTTTTTTGAGAAAATTAATGGCTTTAAAGTGCGCCTTATAGTCCGGAAAATACGGGTAGTTAAATATCTGAAAACACAAATTGACATGAATCCAAAATACACTGATGATTCACGATTGTGCTGCCAAACAAGGAAACTATATGGAATCTATGAACAGCCAGAACAGGTTGTGGGGTCCCTGCTTCATCTCTCTCTAAACTAAGGGGTCCTTGGCCTGAAGACGTTGAAGACCCCTGCCTTTGAGCAGTTCCAGGGGGTCCCCAGCTAAATGATAGTTATGAACCAAATGGACCCCTTATGGGTAGGCCTATGTCTCTGAGAGTGAACAAATGGAACCAAATGGACCCGTTCCATTTGTACACTCTCAGAATTAAATTGGGGTCTCAGAGATAGAAATGCCATTAAATGGAGGGCCGTAGTCTATAATGCATGTCAAACTGGGGGTCCTTGAAATAAAAATGGTTTGGAATCACTGTTTAGAGCTGTAAACATCTTCTCTTATGGGGTCCATGGCTTTTTGAAATGGGGCTGCGTGGGCTAATAAGTGTCAAGGTGGGGGTCCTTGACCTTGACACGAAAACATTTGAGAACCACTGCCTCGAAGGTGAAAGAGTTTATACCATGGGGTCAACTATCCAAGTTGGCCTAATGGGGAGCGTGGAAGAGACCAGACAAAGGTGAAGAAGAGAGTGCTTTGTGACAGAAGGGAACCAGGAAGAGTGAGAGGGAAGATAAGACCATAATGAGACCGGGCATGCTGTAGTGTACGGCTTGGAAACGGTGGCACAAAAAGACCAAAGGCGGAGTTAGAGGTTGCAGAATTGAGGATGCTGCGATTCTCATTAGGATGGATAAGATCAGAAATAACTACATCAGAGAGGATCAGTCCAGGCTAGAAGGCATAGGTTAGGTTGACATGGTTTGGAGACATGTGACATGTGTTTTGTATTTGTTGATGACATGTAATATTGTGTATTTCTTTATGCTGATTTGAATAGGCCATAATGGAAACAAGTCCTTTAAGCCTTTATTGGCTGACTGTACCACATGCTGTTTAAATGGGCGTTAAAGTAGTCAATCAATCAAAATAGCCTATTTTACTATTAGCCTAATATTGGCAAGAAAGAGACGTAGTTGCAACAGTTAGCCACTAGATGGCAGGCACTGATAAAGCTAATTCTACTCTCAACTTGTCTACCACGAGACTAAACTTCAGGGTCCTTACTTCAAAACATGAACCTGACATCATGTTTGTTTTTACTGTTCACCTTTCAGATACAATTATGCTCTTTTTTTCTGTTGTCCTATAGTTTATTTTGCTGTCTAATTACGCCTAAAATTATCTTAAATTCAATGAATGAGTCAAGTTACTTGCCAAATACCTAGAATCGGAAAGGGATATTTGGAAAGAACCACAAGGGGATATATGCAATTTTATTTTTTAAAGAATTGCACATAGCTGTGTGTTATGTGGTTTGGGTGAGGTAATGTACAGTATGTCTCCTTGATGAATCATTCATCACCTACATACGCACACACACACACACACACACACACACACACACACACACACACACACACACACACACACACACACACACACACACACACACACACACACACACACACACACACACACATTTGTCTTACTATATTTGTGAGGACATTGTCATAGGATGCCGATTGTATGACTGCTATTTACTTCATTCACTGTTTTTACCATATAACCCTAAAGCCAAAAATAACTGATCTACATACTCACAACGTGTTACGGTGTGACACGTTGTGAGCTTGTAGATCTGTTATCGTGCGGTTGCAACAACCAAGTAGAAATCAGGCATAACTCCAACGCTAACGCCTAAAGCTAAACTCTAAATACTTAATCCTAATCCTAACCCCTAATCTTTTCCTAACTCTGAACATATTTTCCAACCATAAAGCAACTGATTTATGGTTAAATTAAAATTGGTGCGGACAATGAAAATTGTTTTCACAATGTCTATTTCTCAAATGCTACTCTACTTTGGCCCTCACAAGTATAGTAATACACGTGTACACACACCAGTGGTGTAAAGTATTACAATTTTGAGGTATTTGTATTTTACTTGAGTATTTCCAATTTCCAATACTTTTACTTTTACGCCACTACATCTCGGATCCAAATATTGTACTTTTTCTCCACTACATTTATTTGAAAACTTTAGTTACTAGTTACTTTGCAGATATAAATGATATTATATAAAACATAAATAAACCACACACACACACACACACACACACACACACACACACACACACACACACACACACACACACACACACACACACACACACACACACACACACAAAGCCCCCGGTGTGTGGAGTGCAGGGCCGCCCAAGGGCAACAGGTGATAAATTACAGAGTCCTTCCACTCCATGCTACTATCTCACCCAGTTCCTCCCAACCTTTGTTCTCCTCTGGCAGATCCCCTTCATCCTCCTCAGCCTTGTTAAAAGCTCTTTTCACTGAGATTAAAGACAGAAGGAATCGCCGGGCTCATCGCCGCGGTGGGGGGCACGGATGTTTTCTTAAGGTGGGCTACAAGAAAGAAAGGCCTCGTCTGAAAGGTGGGTGGAAGGTGGAACAAAAAAAAAGGGTGTGTGTTTTTTTTTTCTTCCTGGCTCGTTTTCCGTTTTACCTTTCTGTGGGCGTCTCTTCGTTTTGTTGCACTTATGCCTCCTGTCTTGTTCCGCCGATCCATTGTAGTTGCCATCATCAGAGGAGGAGGGTTTTTTGTTTGGACTGTAGCAGCACATGTTAAGTATAGAAGACACGCAGCCACCGCAGCCCAGCCAGCCATGTATACCTGACAGGAAACGCCATGTTTATTTAGGTTTTACCAACTAAATACGTTTGTGTTTTGGTCCACATGTGTTTTATGTTGTACTCTTTCATGCTGGTGTGTGTGTGTGTGTGTGTGTGTGTGTGTGTGTGTGTGTGTGTGTGTGTGTGTGTGTGTGTGTGTGTGTGTGTGTGTGTGTGTGTGTGTGTGTGTGTGTGTGTGTGTGTGTGTTTAGGGGATGGGGGGGTTGGTTATTTTAACCTTGGACTCGTATAGCCTGTCACACACGACCGGCTCAAAACAGGGGCCTGGCGTTCTAATGGACTCACGTGTACTTTAGGGCAGTGTTTCTCAAACTTTCAAATGCCAAGGTCTCCCCTTAACACTGATAGTGTACAAATGCATTTTACACTGTCAGAGTTACAGACTTGTATGGGTAAATTTAGACCCCATTAAACAATATATTTCTCATTGGGACACACAGTTTGAGAACCGCTGTCATAGAGCAGAGGAAAAGTAATTTTCCTCACTACTGCGTGTCTGCGCCTACGATTGACAACGGTGGCCGTGGGTACTTCTTGCTACGGATGCATCTTCAGTCCATTCAGTCCGTCCAGTTGGGTGCTGTCCGTAAGGGTCCGTATACGGAGATAAATCATCCGGAGTGTTACGTACTGGGAGTCAAACCGGACCAACCGGAGTAAAGTTCTCTCACCCTCCGTTGCTTGTGTATTCCTGCGGTCCTTATGTACTACTATGCATGGTACTTAAAGGAACCCACAGAGTCCCTGGAATCCACTTTGAGTCCTTGTCCCCGTAGGGGTCCTTGAGGGGGTTCCAGAGGGTCCCCAGCGAAATGTGGAACAGTTTAAACACTTTGACCCTATTTTATGCATACATGTTTGCCTCAGAAGTCCAAGGGAAAATCACACGCCCAAGGGAAAATCACATCTAGTGTGAAGTGAGCGGTGCATTTTACGAGTTACTTTCATTAAGCGTCCTGCGAAGCTTGGCCAATGAGCCAAGTGGGACATATACGTACATACAAAGTAAACGAAGGAGAATTAGCAACACTCAAGCAAGTGGGCATTCATTTTTAGCTTTATCAAACTGGAGTCCGAGGACCCCTAGGGGCCCTTGAGGGTCCCCAGCAAAATTAGGAACAGTTTAACCACTTTGATCCTATTTTAAAACGTATAAGCTCACAATGCAGATGTAGACCTCCTATTTCCAAAATTGTCAAATCTTATGTTATGGGGTACTGGCACAAAGTCCTTTCAAACGGCCAAATACTGTACACATCATTTAGGGCAGTGGTTCTCAGTTTATGTGTATACTATATAGCGTATATCCACATTTCTAAAGTGACAATTTAAGGACTTTTTAATACGTCTAAAATGACAAATTAAACATTGGCCAAATTGTCAAATATTAGAAGCAGAAATTGTGAAATTAGCCGATCTACATGCTCACAACGCTTCGCATTGCGAGGCGTTGTGAGCATGTAGATCTACTATTTTCACAATAGAACCGTGTTATACAAAATGTAATGCCTCAACTCTTAGTGCTTGTATGGGGCTTTTAAGCCGTGACATCATTTTGTAGGCAGAGGAGAATCTGCCCCCAGAGCATTTTCTGTCCCTCGCTATTTTCAACAGATCCGAGACAAAAATAACGACTAAAGTATAACTCTAACACTTTCCTTTCAACAACAAAGAGAAGAAAAATGTGTAAATAGTAAAAATAGTAAAAAGATTCACGGAAACTGGGGGCAGAAATGCTCCTCTGCCTACAAAATGATGTCATACTTAACAGCCCCATAGGGTGAGGGGGGGGGGGGGGGGGGGGGGGTCCCCAGTTAAAATATGATTATTTTAGGGGTCGCGGCCTGAAAAGGTTGAGAACCACTGATTTAGGGGAGCCGCGACATGAAAATGTCTGAGAACCACTGCTTTAGGGAAAAGTCAGACGTAGATGCAGGGTGGCAGACATGAGAGAGAGTGGGGGATGTTGCTCACATAGTCAGACACAGATATCAGCCTCTTTCATGTGCCACACCAGACAGCTTTTCAACCACCTTATTCATGTATGAACAAACAGGCGGGGAAGACCCCCCGTCAGCCCCCTTGACAATCAAAGTGTCCGTGCTGTTTATAAGAAACAATGAGTCATTTTCCAGGGACCAATTAGGGTGAATCATCCCTTCAGCGCAGGTGATCTCTCCGTGTTTGGCAGACACCACCATAAACATGAAGGTGTACATTTCATCGTGAGTCACTGACCGCCAAACAAAGGGATTCCTGAGTGCCTACCTGCTGTTTTATATACATATATACGTATGCAGCACAGGCCAGGCCAAGCACCTCTGTCGAATGTGAGACAGAGTACAAAGTCTACAAACAAAACGTCTTCAAAAGTTATGAGTTGCGCTAATGAATTTGAAAAGAAGTTTTGGAGAGAAAACGTTGAAAGCTGTTCCTTGGAGGTGGTTCTCCTGCCAACGACACTGGCTGGATGGAAACGTATGCAGCAACAGAGGCTCTGCATTTAACCACTTAAATCCTATATAATTACTTTGTTGCACATCAATCTACAAGCTTGCAACCGGACTTGAGCTTATAGTTGGCCTTATAGTGTTAGCTTATTTTGTCAGAATGTTCACCTACAGTATAATAATCCCATGGGTTTAATGCATACACGGCATGCACATAGGAACTTTGAAGACTTTTTCAGTAAAAAAAAAGAGAAAAGACAGCGTGACGAACCGAAACGCGACAAGCAGACGGCGGTGAAGTGGTAGTGGAACACAGAACAGAGACACTCTCTGATTCGTACTGAGGGGGCGTATTTTGTTCTAGCAACGTCACTGTCACTGTTCGGGCGAAACCTTGTATATCCAAAACCGTTCCTTTAAAAAAATGTGAAAATATGGGCACCTGCAGCTGCTGGCCTACCGGTCCAGGTGCATACCACATAGGCATTGATGCCCGATGGCTAGCCGGTTTGATTCCCGATCCGGACGACCTTTGCTGCATGTCACTCCCCATCTCTCCCCCCATTCTTCCTGTCAGTCTACTGTCCTGTCAAATAAAGCCCCCAAAAAATAGTGAAAATAGCTGATCTACAAGCCCACAACACTACGCGTTGTGAGCTTGTAGATCTGCTATTCTCACTGTTGTGCGACACTTGTATGATAACCTATGGCAGCCATTAATTACCCAACAATGTGTGAGAAGTTGAAATATGGAGATAGGAGGTGTCTGCCCGAATTCAACGATAGCTGGTTGTGTTCTTGACAACAGGACATCCATCCCAGAATGCACTAGTTCAACAATGCTCAACTTCAGTCTATTCCAGTGTATTTCAAATTGGGGGTCTGCATGGGGGCCCCCAGGGGTCCCTGAGGGTGTTCCTGGGGATCCCCAGCTAAAACATGTTTACTTAACTCATTCTGAGCCCAGGACATTAACGGATTAGGGGGTCCAGAGTGCCCCCTCCCGGCCCCATTAACGGCCGCTGTCTTATTTTGAAGGCCAGAAGTCTAGACCGGAAGTACTTCCGGTCTGACGTCATCGGATCGTGCGCCGGAACCGATGCGTGTCCACGTGGAGTTGTGTAATGGCCGACCGGGAGCTTTTATAACTGTGTAAAATAAGCGAGCATCTGCCTCCATCCTAGCTTCTAAAGTGTAGTTTTGAGATAATGGACATTAAAGATGAGATCGGCCGTCCACCTCAATGTTATGGGATGACTATTGTGTGCTCGTGGAGCCGTGATGATGACAAATCAGCGCGGATTTCGTCTCCGGAGCGTCGGCCATTGTACTAGGTATTTTTACTCGCCGTTACAGTAATATATTACTTTTCCCGCGACATCGCGTGGATGGCACTATAGATACTCTATTACTTTTCCCGCGACATCGCGGGGTTGGCTTTTAATGAGTTAATAGTGACGCGTGGAAGCGGGGATTGAACCCGGGACTCCCACTCACCAGACCAACGCACAAACCGTCGTGCCAATAGGGCTGAGCCCGATTGGCAGGGCTGTTGTGGGCTAGTTCATGGCTGTACTAACTATGGGGGCTACATTAGCATCAAAATCAGTTTAAACATTTTATCTCCATACATCAGCTAGGGATGGTGTTTTCCTCTGGTGTTTCAGTCTGAGTGTATCAAAGGGTGCGTTTCTGAAATGCGCACCTGGTGTCTGCTCAGTGTAGTGAGTGCCTAATCCTAACCCTAACCTCAGTAAAACTATGCCTAACCCTAACCCTAACCTTAACCTCAGTAAAACTATGCCTAAACCTAACCATAACCCCTAACCCTAAGCACAAACGGGGCGCATTTACGAACGCACCCTTTGATACACTCGGACTGAATCACCAGCAGAAAACACTCTCCCACATCAGCTATTTGAAAATAGTAGATCTAGAAAGCTCACAACAACGCATTGCATCAAATCTTGAAAGAAGTATATTGAACATTTTGGAAATATTTTAACAACACACAGATTTTGTATGGGAGGGGGTCACTGCCACAAAATATGTCCAGATGGAGGTCTGCAGCCAAATAGTGCATACTGCATTGTGAGTCCTTGACATGGAAAGGTTTGAGAACCACTGCTACTATGCTACCCTTTATGTGTGTCAGAAAAAAAACAACTGGCTGCTTGCACAGTGAGCTGAGATGCCCCGGGTTGAGGCCTGGGACGCAAGGAGAAGGAATATGCACACAAACAAAGAAAGATGGCCCGCTCACAAAATGAAAAAAAGAGAGAAAAGGAGAACATGTTTATGACTGCAGTGCACACATACAGATATGAGATATACCAAGATGCAAGTCAGCTAGAAAATAGTTCCTCCCTCATTAATTTCTCCACTACCAAAAGAAGGATAACACTATGGCTCTCATACAGTTTGATACACTGTAAATGGACTGCACTTCCAGAATAGAGACAGTATCCATGCTACCGTGTGATTATTTATTGTCTCCACCAGCCGAAGGCATGGGGGAGAGTATGTTTTCCCCTTCGTCCGTCCGTGCGTCCGTCCGTCCGTCCATGCGTCCGTCCGTGCGTCCGTGCGTGCGTCCTCGCAGTTTGTGTGCACCAAATCTCAGTCACCGTTTGCCCGGTCAATGCCAAAGTGAGCACACACATTCCCTGGATGCCAATCTAGAACCTCTGCCCTAAATTTTTCAAATGGGCCTTTTCTAGCGCCACCTAGTGGCCGATGTTCGCAAAACACATTTCTGTGCACTACTCTTACAGGTTTTGTCCAAAAATCCTACAAATCGGTAGGAAGTATCTCGACAGTCATGTGATCGACACGGATCTGTCCAATTTTGCATATTCCATCCTGATTGGCTAAGATTGGCTTCCAAAATTTGTAGGATTGAGCCATTTTGAACAAAATGCCTCAAATCCCAAACGCAAAGTGCAATTATCATTATCAGTTTCAAACTTTGTAAGCGCACTCCCTAGAGGCTAAGGATAAACCTTTGCCCTGCATTTCCCATATCAGCCTTTTATAGCGCCACCTTTGGGCCGACTTATGTAAAACACATTTTTGAATATTACACATTGAGATTTTATCCAAAAATCACGCGAATCGGTACACAGTATCTTTATAGTCATGTGATCAAATCCGATCCGTCTGATATTTCATATTCCATCCTGATTGGCTATTATTGGCTTCCAAAGTTTGCAGGATTGCTCCGTTTTTGAACAAAATGCCTCAAATCATCAACGCAGCTTACGATTACCGTGACATTTGTCACACATATTCCCAAATGCTACCTTTTTCACATTGGCCTGTTATAGCGCCACCAGCAGGTAGACTTTAGCAAAACACATTTTTGGAACACAATGCTTCAAATCATGCATGCAGCGTCCGATTGCCATGAAAGATCTAAGGTGAAGAACATATGCCACCCTTTTTACATTGGCCTATTATACAGTAGCACCACCAGGATGCACGGCCTGGTGGAGACCTGTGCTCAGAAGAGCACTGCTTCTAGTTTATTTATGAGGAGAGACAGCATGAAACAGATGGCTATAGTCTTATTCTAGCACCCACTAATATTTAGGATGTATAAATGCATGTGGACACATTTCATGTACATGCACATTCACAATAAGAAATACCAAAACGTGTTCGAGTTGCACCAGAAATCAGTTGCCCTTTAGTTGAATCTTGAAGTTTATTTTTCAGGGTGGGAAGTGGTGGGAAAGATCACTGTATACAGCTCTGACCTTTTCCCTCGTAATACATCATTTTGAAGGGAAGTTGACGCTCTAAACGAGAAGCTCAGATAGAGGCACCACAGGTAATATGCAGGCTGTTGTTCAGACGGCATTCCAAAATAGAACTCAGTCATCACAACCCATTCACACACCTGGCAGGAAAAGCCATGTTTGTTTTGTCTTCAGCAGGCCAAAAGAGCTCCTTATTGGTTCTTATGTGCTTCATTGTAAAAGTTCGTAGTTAAAAAAAAAAGAAGAAATTCCCTATACTATTTAGACGCTTAAACCCTATATATTTCATTGGATGGATAGATAGACAGACAGACAGACAGACAGACAGACAGACAGACAGACAGACAGACAGACAGACAGACAGACAGACAAACAGATACATAGATAAAAAATAGAGAAATACCACAGATATATACTTCAGAGAAGGAAAAAAAACTACCTGGCCCTAATGTGTCGTAATAAACAGTCTAATTAGCCTAGGAGAAAAAGCATTATTAAGTCCATGGACAGTTCCCCCAGAGGTCTATATTTGATCCCCTCTTACCCCCTCCACACCTAATCTCTTTGCTGAAAATGGCAGATCTACAAGCTTGCAACGTGTCGCACTGCAACGTGTTGTGAGCTTGTTGCTCGGCTTGTAAGTGATCGGGTGACTCTACAAACTTGTAGATCAGCATAACCGGAGAGGCCCTAATATACTGTAGGGCCGGGGGACTCTCGTCAATAGGGTTCAAGCTTTTGAAGGACTATACATGTCATTATCTATACTGCTTCAGTCATACTGTACTGTAAACATAGACAATTGTCCTGGTAATGTACTTTATTTTTAGATTTTGTGTTTGTTTACATTTTCTACATAGCCATTAAAACATTACCGAACTTAGCTGAATATAGGAGTTAAAGTTGGCTAAACATCAACATGTTATGAGCTTATAGACTGGCTATTTTTCGGTGTACAGCAAAGTACAGTATATAGAGCTTAAGTGGTTAATATCATAAGCCTTTGTTTGCCACAGAGCTCATTTTGGTAATTCATCTAAAACCCAGGGCATAAGCCATTTGAAATCTGCAGTGGGAACCCATATGGCGAAATTGTACTCAAGTACAATTTTGAGGTATTTGTACTTGTGTATTTCCAATTTAGAATACTTCTACTTCGACTCCATTACATCTCAGATCCAAATATTGTACAATGTATTGGATTCTTATTACAAAACATACATTAACCACTCCAACCCTACATTTCGGCCATTTGAAAATAGCCGATCTACAAGCACACATTGCGACGCACTCTTGTGAGCTTGTAGATGAGTATAGTGAGCTGCACAATGAGCATACTTTTGGTACTCTTAAGTACATTTTGATGCCAATACTTTTGTACTTTACTCATTTTGAATTCCGGACTTTTACTTGTAAGGGCACACAATAGAGCAGAAGTTTTGAGAAATCTGCCATTTGTGGATTTCTCCAAAAATCCGCTCCATTCCCCTTGAAATGCATTGGCAGAATCTGCTTATCAGCTGGCAGTATTGATATGTTTACAAGTAAAACATTTGATACCTTTACCACTGGCAAGCAGGCACGTGCACACATCAAAGGGGGCTTGAGCCCCTGCCCTTTTACCCATCTGTAAAAGGTGCCCTCTCCAGACCATGAGTGCAGTTTTTACTGTGGTGAAAGAAATGCAAATGCCCCCTTTCCATGCCATACCTGAAGGCAGCATTCAAGAGAATTGCCCTGTCCAAATTTTGAAAGAATTGCCCTCTCTGTGTAGAGATCCATGCTGTACATCTCTGTATTGGCTTGATTAATGCTTAGTTCAGCATGGTATCAAACACCGAAAATAGCCGACCTCCAAGCTCACAACGCATCGCAGCGCGACGCGTTGTGAGCTTGGAGGTCTGCTATTTTCGATGTTTTCAACCAAAAGTGCCCTTTTAGAAATGTTAGAATGGAACTGGTTGGAATAACGTGTTCCTTCCACGCGCTACGTCCAACCGGGGAAGCTCCCCCTGTCAGGTGATAAGAAGCGGCCTGCTCACTCCTCATGCATTGAAGGAAGCATGAGCTCAGTTCGGGGCCCTCCCCAGGTTGGCAGAGGGAGAGTAGAGCCCAGGATCACAGCTTAGGCAATTGGCACCGGGTGAAAAAATGGGTTGCAAAAATCGTGGGATAAAAATATATATAAAAAAAAAAAAAGAAATGTCAGCCCCTGCCTCTCTAACATTCCCTGCACGTCCCTGCTGGCAAGAGCAAAATGACTGTGGGAAGTTGGGAACACGGTCAACACAGCAGTGAGGTGAGGAGGTGAGGAGGGGTGGGTTGTGTTGTGCTGCGGTGAAGACATAAGCAGGTTAAAGGTTAAGAGTGTGGCGGCGGGGCCAGGTTATGTTAGCGGAAAGAATCCCTGTGACCTCACCTCTCCAGTGGCAGACCTCTCTATCTGATCCCCCAGCTGCGTCCCAGAGGTTAACGGGAATGAGTTATAGCGGCTGTAGAACCATTCTCCTTCACCTCCACTCCACAAATCTTATTTTCACCAGTGGTGGAAAAAGTGCTCAAAAAGTATCAATACTGCAATGCAGAAATACTCTGTTAAGTAAAAGTCTGGAGTTCAAAATGTATGGGCATCAAAATGTACTTTAAGTATCAAAAGTAAAAGTACTCATTAAAGGAGTAGTTCACCCCCAAAATGACTTTTTTTTTCTATTGATTAGTCATGCCATGGAGACTATAATAGACAATAATAGTTTTGGGTTTTTGTCACATTCCTAAGACAAAGATTTGATTCGAGTAAATGTACCCCCATTGACGAATGGGGGTACATTTATTGTTATCACATTTTCTTAGGAATGCGACAAAAAACAAAAAATAATAATTGAACTCTAGTCTCCATGGCATGACTAATCAATAGAAAAAAAGTCATTTTGGGGGTGAACTACTCCTTTAATACAGAATGTCCCATTTCACACAGTTTATGATTTATATGAATCGTTTGAAAATAGCATCGGCTGTTTTCAAATGGCCAAAATGTATATAGGGTTGAAGTGGAGAATGTATGTTTGTTTTGTAATAATAATCAATATACAAAGTAACTAGTTACTCAAGTTCTCAAATAAATGTAGTGGAGTAAAAGTACAATATTTGGATCCAAGATGTAGTGGAGTAGAAGTAAAAGTATTGGAAATGTATTTTACTGAAGTACTGAAGTACAGTACTTAGTACTAAGTAAATGTGCTTAGTTACTTTCCACCACTGATTCTCACACTGTTTCACATGTGCCCTCTGAGAACCAACGAGACGTTCTGAGGACTGAGACACAGGAAAAGGAAAAGTGTTTTGGGAACATCCACTGAGTTTGTTTTGAGTTGGAATCCTCTCTCTCTCTCTCTCTCTCTCTCTCTCTCTCTCTCTCTCTCACTCCCTCTCCTTTTCTCTCGCTCTCTTTCTCCGGCATCTTTTGTTAACCGTGTTCCTATTATGACCACGGATATGCTCTAGAAGTATGAAAGACATATGTTGTGATCTTTGAAAGACCGGCTTTCCCCAGCAGCTCCTGGGGACTCTCCTCTCTCCACCCCCAGAGTTATTGGAAATGCTAAGATAAACATACCTGATACCTTAGATACAGAAGACAAAATTACATAGGTCTACATAAGGAAAATAATAAGTCCAAAACGAAAAACTAGACTTTTGAAGACTTTGAGATAATGGTGACAGGAAAACCGATAAGAGCAGAGAGAGGAGAGTGGAGGAACTAATTGGTGGGGGACAGGAAAGGGAACAATAAGAAAAAGTGATGACAGCATCAATCCCGAGAAAGGGACAATGCAGGATGAAGACCCGTAAGACCCCCCACCCAGCTGTTTGTTCCATGTTGTTGCAGGAAGGTGTCCCTTCTGTTGTGAGAAAACATCCACTTCTGTTTTGTAAATAGACATGATCAGACAAAAGGAAACACTGTCATTAAGCAACTATCGGGTTAAGGGGAGCAGATTAGGGACATTATATAAGGATACTGGCAATGCTACAAATAGTTTGTTTAAAAGATATATTTTCTTGATCTGTTCCCTCAAAGTCAAAGCAGCACCCAAGATTAATCTTCGTGCTTGGCATATTTCAATCCATATTTTCCACCTGGCGTATGGCCTAGAACAGTTATCAAATCGTATTTATTATAGAGTCACAAGCCAACATTTATCATAGAAGAGATTTGATATTTTAATTAACCTGTACAGCCCAGATATGTGCCTGCGTTCCCTCTGGGCAAGGCAAGGTAAGGCAGGTTTTTATAGAACATTTCAAAAAGGTAGGCCTAATTCTAAATGTTAAGTGGATAGAACATAAGAATAGGCTAATATACAACAATAAGGTTACAGTGCAGCATAGGAAATTAATCAAAAAGTTAAAGGCGGCAGCAAACAGACAAGTCTTCATCTTTGAAAGGAGCTGGGTGTGAGTGGCAGAGCTGCAGATTTCTGGGACTTTGTTTCAGATAATTCCATGTGGTGCACAAAAATGAAATTAACACCCCCATTTAGTTTTGACTCTGGATTCAGACAACAGACCTGTCACAAAGGACCCGAGAAGTCTGGATGGTTTACAACATAGCACAAGATCAGAAATGTATTTTGGCCCTAATTCATTCAATGATTTATAAACCAACAGTAGTATTTCCAAATCAATTAGGAATTTGACACGGGAAGCCAACATAAAGATCTGAGAAGTGGTATAGTATTGGTAAGGAATTATGCTGAACTGCAGTTGTCAGATGGATTTATTAAGGAGAGTTTCAGTAGTCATCATGCCTTCTGAAGATAAACGCATTGGGCAAGTTTTTTCAAATCCTGGTGAGATACAGTATTCTTTAATCCTTTAATTCCTTGACATATTCTTAAGGTGATAGTACTGCAGGCTGACTTCGTAATTGTGTAAATGTGGCTGTGGAAGTTCGAGCCCGAGTCCATAACTACACCAAGATTTCTGGCTTGGGATGTGGGTTTCAACATTTTAATCGTTCTTCCCTTGGCTCCAAAAAAACGGTTACTTCACTTTTATCGCATCCAATCATTGATTTGTTCAAGGCACCAGTCTATTAAAGCCATCAATCATAGTCTCTTGTTGCAGAGACACATTGACGTATGGAATGGAACGGTCTCCTCATCCTTTCAGTGGAGTGGCGTCAGTTCAGAAAAAGCTAAGGTATGGCAACATGACTGGTGTCTTCCACGCGCGCCTTCGCGCGCGTGCAAGACACCAGTCATGTTGCCATACCTTAGCAAAAGGCATGATACATTTATTTTAAGAAGTACCGTATTTTCCGGACTATAAGGCGCACTTAAAAGCCTTTAATGTTCTCAAAAAGCTACAGTGCGCCTTATAGTCCAGTGCGCCTTATATATGGATCATTCATTGACATTGACATTCCCTTTAGCACAGCTCCATCTGTTGGATGCATAACACAATGGTGGCGTCTATTATGTGCGCCTTATAGTCCGGTGCGCCTTATATATGAAAACAGTTCGAAAATAGACCATTCATTGGCAGTGCGCCTTATAGTCCGGTGCGCCTTATAGTCCGGAAAATACTGTACATTTTATTTTTCCCCACGTTTCTACGGTTTCTTGGGCTGGATATGGCAGCCTGGAACGGTTGTTCAAGTGCAGCTAAACATGTTAGTAAACGTGTCACAATTAACAATAATGAATTGCACCTGTGCAGCTGACCTGCGGAACCTGGGAATATACCAATTTGTCAAGATGAGGAGAATAAAAGTGTGGAGAATATAATTATAATACCTTGTTAAAGTGACCATTTTGTTACATTTTGCATTTGTAGTTATTTAATGTAATTTACATAATAACCAGCACGGATAGACAAAGAGAAATTCATGGATTTATATTTAAAAGTAACTTTTATTTTCCCCCCTGGACCCAGGGTATGGCAGCTGCATACCCCTGCCATACCCAATTGACGCCCCTGCGTCCTTTGCATGTCATGAATGCATGCATGCTGGATGGAACACGTTTGCGGAATCTTTGCATGATGTCATTCACTACGTCTGGAATTCATGGTTGAGTTGTTTTTTTGCTCTAAAAAAGATCGTCTTCCAGTTCCCTGAGGCAGATAGATAGACAGTGAAAGATAGAACTCAATGGCTTGTTCCATAGTCCATACTTGACTGTTATCCAGTTTATGCTCCATCGCAGGGACGTACAGAGAATATTAGAGAGGCAGGGGCTGAAATACCTAAAAGGGCCTTTTGGTGAAAATATTGAAAATAGCAGACCTCCAAGTGAGCTTGGAGGTCGGCTATTTTCTGTACTTATTCATGGTCTGGAGAGGGCACTTTTTACAGACGGGTAAAAGGGCAGGGGCTCAAGCCCCCTTTGATGTCTATGTGCACGTGCCTGCTCCATTGTACGCCGATGTCACTCGCTGAAAGTGAGACATATAAGCAGATCTACAAGCACACAACCGGTCGTAGATCTGCTCTTTTTGTTTTGCGACGCTGGCGTATGATGAACTATAATACAACGCACTGACTTTTTTAATCTTTTCTTTTTTTTTTCAAACATCTTATCTAACGCCCACATGAAGTTTATCATGCACAGTATACATCTGCTGCTATGCCACAAGCATAATGTATATAGTAGTATACATCTTCTGCTATGCTATGCTCATGCACCTTTATATTTTATCTCAGGTACCATGTGTAGATTGTGTACATATGTAGATGGCTTTTTGAAGTTTTCTTTTAAACGTTTTATTTTATTTTATTATTATTATTATGTTTCTCCTTGCTTGATCTCCTTTCCCCCCCTGCCCCCGTCCCCCCTCTTTCCTTCTTCCCTTCCTTTCTTCTTTGGAAATAACGATACGATGGGAACTATGCAGGAAAACAAATTTCCCCAACTTCTTTAGGCTACTTCTGTAAACCTGTGATGTAACAATAAGTTTGATTCTGAACACTGGATCTTCGGGCGTTCTCCTTTCTTTTTCGTGTCCAGGCACCGCTTGCGCTGTCCTCTACGCCCTGCTCCGCCGCGGCAAAAGAAACGCCAAAGAAACTCATATTTCTTCGTTTGAGGGTATATTGCAAACACGATTGTCAGGTCGTCTTTCAACACACACTCAACGTGGAAGCCTCCCCCCATTTCCCCCCCAAAGGAAGCATCCCAAGCCTTTCAGGAACATGCCACAGTGCGCGTACACAAAGGGCAGGGCTCCTTTTGTAGGGGAAAAGGCCTCTTTCTCTTTTCATTGTGAGTGGGGACCTTTAAAGCCCACAGAGGTGTTCTGACCTCCTTCTCTTCGCTCACCATATGACAGCGATCCACCACCCTGTGGGCCCGGGGACCACTGGTGGGCTGTGATGGTATTGCAAGTATGGCCCCCCAAATAATTGGCAAAAACACAAAAAGATTGTAATGATAATATAATGTGAATATATATATATATTAACTCATACAGTGCCTATCCCGAACTAGTTCGGGATATTCGGGATCAAAAACAATTTTTTATTTGCTATTTTACTTACCCCGAGCTGCTTGGAGCAACGTGGGTGGTCCCGGCTCGCCCAGCGCTCACCAACGAGAGACGCTAGATGCTCCGACGATTTATTCCATTGAAAATGGTTTAAAATAAAGTTTAGACCCCCCCCAATGTTCACCCAATGTTCATTGTAGGCGGCGCGACGTATTCCAGGGTGCCTATCCCGAACTAGTCCGGGATATTTAATTAAATGGAATGAAATGATAAGAGGCCTTCTGAAGCCTGGCCTGATTTTTCTAGCTACTAGCCGAAAGCTAGCAATGTCCCGGCCGGACGTTATTTGCGAACGAAATCGCAAATCTCCGCCTAATCCAATGAAAGACCACATCTTTGAAGGCTTATATCTCTGGATTGTGTCTTTAGGGAAGCGGCGCGAGGTTTATTTACGGCGAAATCGCCCAAAAATGATCTTTTAGATGACAAAATGGGAATAGCCATTCTGTTAGCATTATCATCCGGGACATTTCCATGACGTGCATGAACGTGAGCACGTGAGGTCCTGGAAGGTGAGGTCCTGGAAGCTAAAGCGCTCGCCTATGAGAGATGCGCTGGCATTCTATGGCCCCTAGAGGGCGCTGGCACTCAATGAGTTGTTAAAAAGAAAGGATTTCTTCTTTTAAACCTTGAAAAATCTGTTTTCATTGTGATAAAGATAGATGGGAACTTAAAGGTATATGTATCATGTATATTTTGTTGTTTTTGTCGCATTCCTAAGCCAATCATTTGAGGACGAGCAGTGGTTCCCTATGGAGACGCAAAGAGTCTCAAAGTATTGGCTTAGGAATGTGACAAAAACAACAAAATATCCATGAATTCAAGTCTCCATGGGATGAGTCATCGATAGAAGTTGGGGGTAGGGATGGGACGATATCATATCATGATTATTGTGACAAAAGAAATCGCGATTTACGATATTATCACGATAATCAAAATCCATTATCTTGGGGCGGAACATTTGCCAAAAAATAGCCGATCTACAAGCTTGTAGATCTGCTATTTTTGGCAAAGACATTTGATAGGGTGAAAAAAAAGACTGTATCAAGTACGTATATTATAAGTACCTTTTACCAATTATAGAGGGTTTAAGTGGTACCGGATATGCATTTGGCAAATAAAAGGAATTGATCCCAGTGCATGACGGAGGACGATATCACGATAAATTAAATCTTCATGATATGATTATCGTTAGAGTGTTTTTTATCACGATAATATGGTGTATCGAGTATCGTCCCATCCATAGTTGGGGGTGAACTATCCCTTTAAGTTGTCAGATGGGTGGGCTGTGAACACTTGGAGATGTGTGTGGGGCCATGTTCCAGAGAAGGTTGGGAACCACTGCATAGAACAGAGTATTTACAAGCTGCAGTGCAAAACAAACCTGATGGCATTTGAGCGTAATTATTCAGTCATCCAATCTGCCATTGATTTGTTCATTTCTTTCATTTCTCTCTCTCATTTTCTTTCTGACACACACATGCATGCATGCACACACTCATACACTTGCGCCACGCACGCACGCACCCACCCACACCCACACACGCACGCACGCACGCACGCGCGCACACACGCACGCACGCACGCACGCACGCACGCACGCACGCACGCACGCACGCACGCACGCACGCACGCACGCACGCACGCACGCACGCACGCACGCACGCACGCACGCACACACACACACACACACACACACACACACACACACACACACAAATTAATTTCAAAGGAGCTTTATTGGCATGAGAAAACATATGTTTACATTGCCAAAGCAAGTGTCAAAATATAACAAAAACTGTTGAAAAAGGGGAACATATATACTGTAGGCCTATAGTTGGAGAGGGTACAGTATTGTATAAACAGAGTCACATTTTGTCGTTAGGGTATAAAGCCTTTTGGAACAAAAAACAGGAATCTTTTGCAGTCGCTTTGGGACAAAAATCAGCACACACACACACACGCACGCACATGTGCACACACACACGCACGCACACGCGCACACACACACACACACACGCACGCACGCACGCACGCACACACACACACACACACACACACACACACAGACAGACGCAGTCTCATATACCCCCCTTAGGGCACAAATATAAACCTAACCCCTCTCTCTTCCTCTATCCCTATCTGTCTCCTTCTTCTCACACCTGTCACAGGCCTGGTGATTAATTGTTCCCCTACAGATATGATGATCCCCATAATTATTAGATTATCACAGTGTTATGTAAACCAACTTCCATAGCACCTACATTATCGTCGTTGTCGGGTGAAAACCTTGTATGTCCAAAACCCTTCGTTTTGCATTTATCATTTTAAAAATGATTTAAACTAGTGAAAACAGCCGAACAGATCGGCTGTTTTCACTACCTTTCCGTGACGGCCTTGAATGATGAAGCAGGGCTTTACTTTGTGAAAAAACGTACACATTTGAAACTTGGAGATACGAGGTTTCTGCCTGACAGCCACGATATTTTACACATAATAAAGTTTTACCTTTGGTTGCCTCTCTGTATGAAGAGAATGTGAAATGTTTCAGACAAAGCCCTGCCTCCGGGGACGTAATTATCTGCAGAATTCCGCCAGGAGTTATTCATCCGAATTACAAATGAAAACTCTACCGGTTCAACTTATAATTGAATTTGATGCAAATGTAATGAAACCCAGGACTAGCAGACAAGCCAGACATAATCTAGGTCACTGGAACTGGGTTACAATGAAATCCCCTCCTCACCTCCCCAAAAAGTCGGCGTTAATTTGTATTTGTGTGTTAATGTAGCATGCGTGCATACGTGTGCAGTGGTGGAAAAAGTACTGAAATGTTTTACTTAAGTAAAAGTATCAATTCTGCAATGTAGAAGTACTCTGTTACAAGTAAAAGTACATAAGCATTGGCATCAAAAGTAGAAGTACTACAGTACATGTTTGAAAATAGCCGATCTACATGCTCACAACTGTGAGCTGTGTGTGTTTGTGTGTGTGTGCATGTGTTTGTGCATGCGTGTGTGTGTGATCTTGCATGCTTGTGCATGTTCCAGAGCGATCTCCGTCTCAGCGTTTCGCAGTGATAGAAAACAGCAGCCCCCTGAAGGCCGGTGTCTGGGGGGGGGGCTGTTAGGCTGTGAGGGGATGACATCACTGATGACCACACCCCCCCCCCCCATACATCCACAAGCAGGTCAGGTCAGACATCTGTGCTCACTCCTCAGTCTCTCTTCGTGTCTCGACTGCACTGTCCCGAACTCTGACTCTGCCTCGTTGGAATTACTCGGCTTAGCTTTGTTAAAGACGTCTTGACATGACAGACAGGCAGGCACATTCATGGTGAATCACCACCGCTAGCGCTAGAGATGGGACGATATGAAAATGTCAAATCACGATTATTGTGACAAAAGAAATCGCGATTTACGATATTATCGCGATAATCAAAATCCATTATCCTGGGGTGGAACATTTGACAAAAAATACATTTGATAGAGAATGAAAAAAGACTGTATCAAGTACTTATATTACAAGTACCTTTTACCAATTATAGAGGGTTTAAGTGGTACCGGATATCCGGACGGAGGACGATATCACAATAAATTAAATCTCCACGATACGATTATCGTGAGTGTTTTTTATCACGATAAATGATAATATCGTGTATCGTCCCATCCCTAGCTAGCGCACAAAGTGTAACACTGCAACAAGTCCGAGGTAAAGCACACCGGCTAAGCTTGATAGAAGGATGACGTTAATTGCACAGCACTTTAGCGGTTTAGTCTTGTCGGCACTTTACACTATCTGTTATCTGTTCTTTTTTATCTTGTCCCGGTATCGAATGTCCCGGTCTGTGACTGTCTGTCTGTAACTTTGTGTGATCACTGCTGATATCTGACCAGCTCTCTCTTGAGCAGGAGTCGTCAGGTCTCAACGAGATTAGCCATCTAAATAAAAGTTGAATACGACTATTAATATGTTTTACGCTCAATGTTAAATAAACACTATGTATATATTATTTTATGTCCAACATGAATTAATAGTACATCAAAGGGTAGGCCTACTACACAGTAGAATCCTTAGTATTAATCATTGTTTGATTGAAGACTTTATTAGAAGTTTGCATAGGAAAAGGTACAGTTTCATGACGGTACAGTTCAATGGTACAAGGTCACTAAAAGGAGATCCTAGTAAGCATTTCTGCTTATTTGCACAGGAAACCATTTAAGTATGTCATATAACATTGAATGACAGACGGATAGAACACAGTACTATGCAGTAGAAATTGTCAGAAAAAAAGAAAAACTAAATAACAGTGCAAAAAATATACACATCAGATATATACAAAGAAGGGTCAGGGGGAGGGTAAGGCTGGGGTAGGTCTGTTTTTACCAGTTACGAGCGGCTGCCGCCTGTAAGTGGTTTTTCAGGGTGATTTTAAAGGATGTTTGGGATTTACACTCCTTTCAGGCCTTCAGTAAGGCGTTCCACATTTTGGTGGTATAGTAGGAGAACGAGTTTGACCCTTATGAAGCCCACACACAGTAAGCCCACACACACAGTAAATGCAGAGTTAAATGAACACTATATATTTATTTATTTTACAGGGTAACATCCAGAATTGACACAGTAACATCCAAAAAGTACACATCATGCCCCCCAGTGATCCTAAAAATATTCGACTCGTAGGAGACTAATGTGGGCCTAATGCCACTTAACCAAATCCCCTCTCCATTAGTAACTGGAGGAAAGAGGTCGTTGACCTCGGCGAGGCAGGTCAGTCTCGGGCTAATGTGTGCGTTCAAAGGTCCAGGTGTGTGCCACACCTGTGCCTTTGGTCCGCCCGCCGGGCCAGGTGAGGATAGCCCCCCCCCCCCCTCTCCCCACATCCCCTCCAAAAGGCTCTGTATACACAAACTACCCACCCCCGGACGATGCCATTTATCCATTATAATCCACTTCTTTCTTCTCACGCAGATGCACTTCGCTACTTGTGATTTGTCGTTCCCCAACCAGCGTTAGTGTGTGTACGTATACGTGTTTGTGCGTATATGTATACAGTATGAGTGCGTGTGTGTTGTGTATACGGTGTTACGTGACAGAGTGTTTTAGCAGTTGAAGGGTGACTGACAGATGTGTAGCCGGCTAGCCGCTAAGCACAAACCTGTTATCTATTATTACATTCCTCCTATTGCCGCATCCCACTTCCAAGCCCATTCACGCCCCCTTTACATCGACTTCAACTCATAGGTAGTCGTCTAGGACGTAAGGAATACCGCCCCTAACGCTATCATTCGCCCCCCCGTCGCCATGGTGACAGCCCTCCATTGGCTCATTCCCAGCTATGGGACCGGCGGATCCAATTTCAACAGAGGGGGGCGTCGCAGTAAGTGGAGTGAAATTTGACACCACTGTGTTTGCATGTGCGTGCTGCTGCTGCTGCCTCCACAGTGAGGGCAGAGAAATAGCAGAGGCATAACAGTCACTTCTCTCCAGTGCGTCCGGCGGTCAAATATGTCCGACCGGAAACGTGCGCTGCGGCACAATAGTTCCGCCACAATAGTTCCCCCCCCCAATTTTTTTTTAATTTTTTTTTAACTTTTTTTTTTTAACTTTTTTTATTTTTTAACTTTTTTTTTTTCAAAAAACTTTTTTTTTTTTGAAAAAAAATGTTTTTTAGTAAAGAAGCGGGCGTGGACTCTAGATGTGAGTGGCCCGAAGGGCCGCGAACCTCTAGTAGCCTACAACAGTCCTTTGTGCTGCAATTGTCACGTTCCGTTCTACGCAGGCACGCATGCAGTGGTGTAAAGTGACTAAGTACATTTACTCAAGTACTGTACTTAAGTACACTTTTGATGTATTTGTACTTTACTTGAGCATTTCCAATAATTTTACTTCTACTCCACTACATCTGGGATCTACAAAACTACATTTATTTGAAAACTTTAGTTATAGTTACTTATATAAATGATTATATTATAGAACATACATTAATCCACTTTAGCCATATTTTATAAGTTTAGATCTGCTATTTTCAAAACATTTTGTACTTTTACTTTTGGTACTTTTAAGTACATTGTGATGCACTGATGCCAATACCTTTGTGTACTTTTACTATTCCGGACACTGCATGCATGCATGCACATGCGCTCACAGCGTGTGCACACATGCACTCAGATGTGGGAGGAAGGTCGTTGTTTGGGAGGGGACATGGGGAGTTTGGGTCCAGCTGTTCTCCTTATCTCTCCTTATTCACTGATGCAGTTCTCCCAATAGGACTGGTTCAACAATGCAATTGAAATGACAGTATGTGTGTGTGTGTGTGTGTGTGTGTGTGTGTGTGTGTGTGTGTGTGCGTGTGCGTGTGCGTGCGTGCGTGCGTGCGTGCGTGCGTGCGCGCGCGCGTCTTTATCTCTAGGAGTACGTCTGTCTGTCTGTCTGGTTTTGATAAAACGTCTCTTTGTTTCATCCACGCTCTCATTGCAACACGTCGTTGTTGTTGGGCGGAAACCTTGTATGTCAGTAACAAAAAAACATTTCCAAATAGTGAAAATAGCAGATCTACAACCTCACAAAGTGCCGCATCGCACCGCGACTACTGTTGTGCGACACTCTTGTATAAAGGCAGGGCATTAATGAAGTATGGAGATACAAGGCAGTGGTGGCAAAAGTACTCATATGTTTTACTTAAAAAGTAGCAATACTGTAATGTAGAAATACTGTGTTAGGGCACAGTCACACCAGAATGTTATTCTACCTATGAGGGTGGATTCTGCCAATGCATTTCAATGGGAATGGAGCGGTTTGCTGCCATTTGCGGATTTCTGTAAAAAGAAAGAAAAAAAAAAGAAAAAACGCTCCTTTCCCATTTAAATGCAGAATCTGCCCTCATAGAATAAAGGTGTGTTGTGACTGTGCCCTTACAAGTAGAAGTCCAGAATTCAAAATGTACTTGAGTAAAAGTACAAAAGTATTGGTATAAAAATGTACTTAAAGTACCAAAAATAGAAAGTACTTGTTATGCAGAATGTCCCATTTCACAAGTTTTCAAATGTATAAAAATATTTTAAAAATAGCTGAAATGTATAAAGGGTTGAAGTCGGTATTGTATTGTAATAATAATCAAAATCTACAGAGTAACGATTAACTAATGTTTTCAAATAACCGTAGTGGAGTAAAAGTACAATATTTCCTTGTAGTGGAGTAGAATTTTTTTTGAGCGGTGGTCACACCGTCTCCATAGCGTGGCCGTGTGTGTCTGTGTGTGTGTCTGTGTGTGTGTCTGTCTGTCTGTATGTAGCCTCTGGTGTAGCCTGAGTACCCTGGGTGACCAGAGAGGTGCTGTTGAGTCTAGCCTGCCCTGAGCATCAACTGCAATACACACACACACACACACACCCCCACCCCACACACACAGACACCCCTCCGGAAAATTGGAAATACTCCACTAAAGCAAAAAATTTACAGTACTTGACTTTCCACCACTGATACCAGGTTTCAGGTCCAACGTGCACGCCCACATGCACGGCTCAATCAAAATGGATAGGTCAGGTCCAGTAACCCCTCCTCTTCTCTGTCATCACATCTCCATTTACTGTTGTCATTTCTTATAGACACATTAACCCTGGGGTCCATATTTATTCGTCCTTATGGGTCAGTGGTTCTCATCCTTTTCAGGCCGCGACCCCCAAATGAATCATATTTTAACCGGGGACCCCCCATCCTGACGGACAAGAGTTAAGGCATTACATTTTGTATAACATGTTTCTATTGTGAAAATAGCTGATCTAGATGCTCGTTGTGTATTTTCACATGCTCTGCCTCTAATATTTCACAATTTGGCCAATTAGTCCGGTTCACTATGTTAAGAAATGTTTATTCGTTCAAAATTTGTGGGGATTAGTAAAACTATACATTTTTGGAATCTTCAGAGCATGGGGAATCCAAGTGTAAAAAAACATCACAAGGATGCAGCTGGGACGTATCATCAGTGATGTAGCCTGGGGTCGACGGGTGTTTCGGGTCTCGCAACATCATACACCCTCGCCCAGGTGACCCAGCCGGGGTTGATCAAGTCCCGACTTACGTCCCAGTAGCTATCCACGATCAGTCCTATTAGGGAAAGACAGGGTCACTCAATGTGCAGCACCGGAACTACTCTGCCGGGATTGGGGGTACCATTCTGGCGTGTGGAAGAACTAGGCTCTATGGGTTGACTCCTGGCCGGGCTCCTCCTACGTCTCACCAGGTCCTCCCCTGCTCTCACCAGGTTCAGAACCTGTGCGTTGCACCAGACCCCAATCCAAACATTCCATTCAGCTGCTGCAGTTGAATGGCCCTCCTAAAGGCCTCACCGTGGATTTGTTGGGCTTCTTCCTCACGGAAGACACAGGCTGGGGCGCTAACCCAACCTGCTCCCGGGTGCCGTCTAAATTCCGGCCGTCAACCGAGTCTCCGGTGGTCACCAAACTATTCCTGGTTGTCACATAGTCTATTCCTATGAGCCACTATAAATAGAACTAATAGTAATAGTAATAATAGTAAAAATCTTTGTTTACATTTGCACAGAAACCTGCAAAGCCGCCATTTTGGACGTTCAAAATGGCTGACATAAAATACATAATTTGTGCCATCTTGGCTTCTAGACAACCTAGAAACTTAATTAAACATGCCAATCCTATGTTCTCTGGGTCAAGGAATCAAATGAGTAAATGATGGGTGTAAAATGTCCTGGACCCCCACCCCCTTTCTGGGTGTTATCTATTTTGGGACCTCCCAGAACAGTACGCCAGCCAGTTAATGTCCGATTTTCATAATATCAGAGTTGTTTTGTAGGTTTTAAAACATCCCGAGTTCATTTATTACACTTTTAAAGCAGCCAGAATGACCTGTCTGACTTTTGGTTGGGGTCTTTCCTCACCTTGGACCCCCCAGATAGACCCCTGAGCCTATCTCAGTAATCGCTCTGCTCCTGCTCCAGAACAATGTTAAATTATATCATAATTGAAGCATAAAAGTTGTTGTAGCTGGGCTCTGGAAACAGAAATGAGTAGTAGCAAATAACAGGGGTCTTCCACAGGGGGTCTGGGACCCCTGGGGGGGTCCTCATAGTTACTACAGGGGGTACGCCAAATCTTTATGGGATCTTTTTTTTTTTTTTTTTTTTTTTTGTGTTGAATGTTTTTAGGTATCCTGGGTTATGTATTGTACTTTGATGGTTTATTAGTATTCTCAGTATTATTTATATATTTTGTGTGTTAGACAGTTATGGTTGACAGGTGTTACTGCAGGGATTGCAATAATTAAAGTATTGCAACTTCTTACTTTGGGCGTGCAGAACAACGTGTCTATTTATTGCACTGCACTCACACTGACAACACAACACGCACACCTCTTTGTATTGTCACACCAAAACCCTCACCCTATCCAAGAGCCCATGGTCAATTATGTCCAAAGAGATTCACTACAATACAGTAATTTCAGACATGCAGGATCTATTCGTCTTTATCATCGTCATCTTCGATGTCCAACCTAATAGTGTTGACAGTGTCTCCACCATAGCATAGAGTAAAAGGCAGGTTATTTGACTACCTCAGGGGTTGACAGTAAGGTCTCAGAGGCACTTGCCCGTCGGGCAAGTGCAGGCCATATTCTCAGGTCTTGGCCACTTGCCCCCCCCCGCAGCGATGGAAAGTATATTTACTTAAGTACTGTACAATACGTTTACTTCTACTCCACATCTTGGATCCTAATATTGTACTTTTACTCCACTACAATTATTTGAAAACTTTAGTTACTAGTTACTTACTGCAGATATACATTATAATATTATAAGACATATGTAAACCACTTTAGCACTTTTGCTTTTACTTAAGTACTTTTACTTGTAAAAGAGTATTTCTATATTGCAGTATTGATACTTTTACTTAAAGGCCCAGTTCAGGGAATTAAGCTATTTCTTTATAGACACATTTTATATGTAGAATATTTATTTCTGAAATACTGTTAAAAAAATTGGAACTTTATATTGCAGCATTGTGATATAAGACTGCTTTACGTTTTTTAATCATAACTGGGGTGTCATATTTTAATGCTTGTCACCGTGGTGCGTAATCTGCGCATCACGGTGATAGCTATTAATTAATTACATTTGATAGGCTACCGAGATTAGTTAGGCAAATTCCTCCCTTCTTCCTGCTAGCCTGGTCGCTAACGCTAACACTGTTGTTGTAACGTCCACACTGCTGCTGCTGCAGACAGTGCTCCCCCCCACCACACACCGACCCACCACACACACACACACACACACACACACACACACACACACACACACACTGTGCGTGTGCGTGCGTGCATCAATCCACACTCCACTTTCACTCTGACATTCCACAGACCACGGCGTTTGGTTAGCAGTTAGCCTAGCCTAGCGTTCCTTCTCCCCCTGTATCTGTGTCAGACTGGTGCGGTGATGAAGCAGGCAACTGCTCAGGGGCGTCAATTGGGTATGGCAGGGGTATGCAGCTGCCATACCTTGACTACAGGGGGAAATAATAAAAATGTACTTTTCATCGTGCCTGTTGCTAAGGTATGGCAACATGTGCCATACCTTAGCTTGTTCTGAACTGACGCCACTGTCTGCAACTGCTGCCCCTCTCAGCCAATCACGGTGTGTGTGTGTGTGTGTGTGTGTGTGTGTGTGTGTGTGTGTGTGTGTGTGTGTGTGTGTGTGTGTGTGTGTTGCGTGCGTGCGTGCGTGCGTGCGTGTGAGTGAGAGTGGTGGAAAAAGTACTCAAATGTTTTACTTGAGTAAAACTGTAAAATTATCACACTATACTGCATTGTGGAAACTAACTAATGAAAATAATAATACTCAAGTAAAGTCAAAGTGCCTGAATACAAAGTACTTGAGTAAATGTACTTAGTTACTTTCTTTTTTGAGTATGTACTTCAGTGCCTTTTTTTTTTTTTTTTTTTTTTAAATCAAGAAAACCAAAGTGGATACTTCTGTGAATGGGCGTGGCTTCATTGTGTACATAGGCCACACCCCTACAGTCCTTGTCAGAAAGGCCAGAAAAATATGTATTGGATTTGACACACTTTGAAACACTTTTTTTTTAACTTTTAGATTTTTTTCATCATTAAAATCTTGTCTGTTGGTTAATAATACATCACTCTGTTGTGTGACAAACTGAGAATACACTAGTTATCATCTTTATTTGACTGAACTCCCCCTTTAAGTAAAACCTTTGAGTACTTTTTTCTACAACTACCCCCCCCCCCCAACACACACACACACACACACACACACACACACACACACACACACACACACACACACACACACACACACACACACACACACACACACACACACACACACACCAAAAAAGGAAGAAGAAAATAAAATAGTCTTGCTTGTTTCTCTCTCACAAACAAAACCTGGCAACGCTGGACAGCAGACCATCAGAGTCGGAGATGTGTTTATGTTAGTTGTTAGCACAGAACGCTAACAAGCAGGCTGCCCTGCAGTGCACATGCATGCTGCTCATGATTAAATACATTATGTAGCGCAATACAGGGAGGGAAACATCGGGAAAGCACTGTTGATAGCATGGAAAATAGACGCTTCACTCGTAAAATAGACGCTTCGCGCCGTTCGCGGACATGTCAATGTTTTAGTGACTTTTGCGGTAATAGTTCTGTCTTCTTTCACTTTCTCCCCAACGTTTGGTGACCTGTGCTTCAGCACGTAAAGTGCGTGCATTAATCTGGCCATGCTGTAGCATAATGTGAGTGTGTATGCCTTGTAGATTTGCTGTTTTTGACGGAGCTCACATAGCCACTGGCTGGCGGCTGCCTGCACGCGCGTTCGTTCAGTGTGTGTGTGTGTGTGTGTGTGTGTGTGAGTGTGTGTGGGGGGGCGTGTGGAGGGACTTCGGAGGGAGAGAGAGACGGACAACTAGCCCTGTAGCCCCTGTTCAAGTATAGGCACACATCTCATTATTATGTTGCTCAAAATGTGCACTTGCCCGTTCGGGCAACCCAGTAGCACAATTCACCTGCCCGACCTTTTTATTTACTTGCCCCGGGCAGTCGGGCAACCGTTAGTGTCAGTCCCTGTACCTGCACCATCCCTTGCAAACTGCTTTTCAGTCACATTATGAGCTCAAGTACTGCCTTTAGAGCAGGGAGGGCAAGACACCTGACTGGAACATACCCTCCACTCTCTGAATTCCATCTATTTTCTTCAATTGGTGGGCAATTTGACAGGTATGATTTATCCCTCATTGTGACGTAGTTGGCACAGAGGATTATGTGGTAACAGTGCAGCACAAGTTGGAGGTAGTATCTCAAGCTCTAAGTTCTTTGACAGAAATAGTTCCCATCTGAGTAATTGCAGGGTTTTTGGACCTTTTGAACTGTAAACACGGCATGCAAAATGCTCCAATGATGTTGATGGATGCTCACCATTAATAAGCTCAGGAGGAAACCTTGCCAAGGTCCTTGAAGCGGTTTATGGCTTGGTCATCACCATCAGGCTTCGAGTAGGCATTGACCCATGTACTTTGGAGATTCCAACAAATGTTCTTCCCCAGTCAGCAACAGGTAGATTGTGTAGTCCAAGGAACCCTTGACATTTGTGACATCCAATAACTTGACCTCACTCGAATATATCTATATTCTTTTTTTTTGTATCTGTTGCAAATTTCAGAGAAGTAACAGCAGGAGGACATCAGTGTCGGGTGACCAAACACATATGTCTCGCAAAGCACCATAAGCAGTAGAGGCAAGGACTTTAGTAATCAGGGCCTATTCATGTGTGTGCACTTCCTCAAAATCATGTCCCTTGATGAATGTATTGTATTATGATGCCTACTTTGTCATAACTGACAAATTGCCCTGAGCTTCCATCAATCGAAGAAAATAGATGGAATTCAGGTTGCAAGGGACGGTGCAGTTGCTCAAACAATAACCTGCCTTGCACTCCTCCCTGCAAATGCTATGTTGGAGACATGTCAACACTATTAGGGAGGACACATATTGTAGTGAATCTCCTTGGGCATAATTGACCATGAGCTCTTTAAGAGGATAGGGTGTGGGGTTTTGGGCTGACGATAACAAAGAGGTGTGTGTGTGTGTGTGTGTGTGTGTGTGTGTGTGTGTGTGTGTGTGTGTGTGTGTGTGTGTGTGTGTGTGTGTGTGTGTGTGTGTGTGTGTGTGTGTGTGTGTGTGTGTGTGTGTGTGTGCGTGCGTGCGTGTGTGCGCAGTGCAATAAATGGACACGTTAGTCTGTGCGCCCAAAGTAAGAAGTTGCAATACCTTAATTCTTGCAATCCCTGCAGTAACAACTGTCAACCATAACTGTCTAACACAAAAAATGTTATAAATAATACTGAGAATACTAATAAACCATCATTATACATAAAAATGTTAAAAGTTTAAAAAAAAGTTTAAAAATATAGATTTGGCGGGCCCCCTGTAGTAACTCTGAGGACCTCCCAGGGGTCCCGGACCTCCTGTGGAAGACCCCTGGTATTTGCTACTACTCCTTTTTGTTTTCAAAGCCCAGCTACAACAACTTATATGCTTCAATTATGATCTGATTTAACATTGTTCTGGAGCAGGAGCAGAGCGATTACTGAGATAGGTTCAGGGGTCTGTCTGGGGGGTCCCAGGTGAGGAAAGACCCCAACTAAAAGTCAGAAAGGTCATTCTGGCTGCTTTAAAAGTGTAATAAATGAACTCAGGGTGTTTTAAAACCTACAAAACAACTCTAATATTATGAAAATCAGACATTAACTGGCTGGTGTACTGTTCTGGGAGGTCCCAAAATAGATAACACCCAAAAAGGGGGTGGGGGTCCGCAATATTTTACACCCATCATTTACTCATTTGATTCCATGACCCAGAAAACATAGGATTTGCATGTTTAATTAAGTTTATAGGTTGTCTAGAAGCCAAGATAGCACAACTTATGTATTTTATGTCGGCCATTTTGAACGTCCAAAATGGCAGCTTTACAGGTTTCTGTGCAAATGTAAACAAAGATTTCTGGATTCCCCATGCTCTGAAGATTCCAAAAATGTATAGTTTTACTAATCCCCACAAATTTTGAACGAAAATACATAGTGAACCTGACTAAATGTTTCATTTGTCATTTTAGAGGTATTAAAAAGTCCTTAAATTGTCACTTTAGAAATGTGCAGATTTGTTTTCTGTTGAGAGAGAAAACAATGTTTCACATTAAGCTAATCATCTGGGGACCTCCCGAAATAATTTGGGGACGATACGTTTCATTTTGAAGCTGACGTGAGCTTGTAGATCAGCTAATAGCAAACGTTTTTGAAAAAAACTCCTTTAATTGGTTAAATAAATGAATTCTAACGTCTGTTTTTTAGTTTTTGTTTCAAGGTGAGGGGTCGTGTCGACGTGACATTATGACTTCAAACACACTCCCCAGTCAATGGAGTAAAGCCAGGAGCCCAGAAGTAGACCTTTAGAAGCTTTAGATTAGCTGGCCAGTGAGTGGCAGAGGCTCACTGGGTATGGTGACACAATGGAAGATTAGCCATTGTGGAAGTGACAAGGTTTGGAGAAGGTCCTTTTGTAAACACTTGGGAAAGTGGCAAATTAGCTGCTGATGCCTTCTTCTGTGTCCGGTTACTGTGGCGACGGTTACATACACACAGACACACACTGGCATGCACGCGCGGTCGCGCGTGTGCGCACACGCGCACGCACGCACGCACGCACGCACACACACACACACACACACACACACACACACACACACACACACACACACACACACACACACACACACACACACACACACAAACACACAGAGGTGGAAAAAGTTCTCACATTTTGTACTTAGTAAGTAAAAGTATCAATACTGCAGCGTCGACGCGTTGTGAGCTTGTAGATCGGCTATTTTCAAATATCCTAGGTATAAAATAGGGCTAAATTGGTTAATGTATGTTTTATGATATTATAATATACCTGCAAAGTAATAATAATAATTGTAGTGGAGTAAAAGTACAATATTTGGACCTGAGAAGTAGTGGAGTAGAAGTAAAAGTATTGGAAATTGGAAATACTCAAGTAAAGTACAAATAGCTCTAAACCTTACTTAAGTACAGTACTTAAGTAAATGTACTTATTTACTTTACACCACTGCGCGCGCACGCGCGCACACACACACGCACACGCACACGCACACGCACTCGCGCACACGCACACACACACACACACACACACACACACACACACACACACACCACAGGCAGAAACATGAATGAAACCATAAACCATTTAATCCCACTCTGTCGTTTTTCTCATACCCAGCTCGCCTAGTTTCACACACCTGATTTAAGTTTAATCTGCCCATCACAGGAGACAATGGCAGACCCCCGAGGGGGTGACAGACTCCCTGGAATAGATGGACTACTGAGCCCCCCCCCCCATACCACCACCCCACGCCCCTTAACCCGGGATACAATGAGCTCTCGAACCCTCACACAGTGCAAATGACTCCAGTAACCCACGAGTGTTCATTTTTAAACTCATACAGCAGGGTTCCCCAATAGGCGGCCCGCGGGCCATTTGCGGCCCGCGGGGGGCTACTGTCTGGCCCACACCAACCCCAGTAATAATGGTGGTATAAGAGCAGCAACAACACTAGTATACCGTCGTTGTCGGGTGGAAACCTTGCATCTCCAAATTTGTATGTTCTTTCGCAAAGTAAAGCCCTGATTCATCATACAAGGCCGTCGCACAAAAGTAGTGAAAACAGCAGATCTACAAGCACACAACGCCTCGCGATGGGAGGCGTTGTGTGCTTGTAGATCGGCTGTTTTCACTAGTTTAAATCATTTTTGCATTTATCATTTTAAATGATAAATGCAAAACAAATATGTTTTGGACAAGATTTTCACCCGACCACGATGATATCTGAACTGTCACTGGAGTAGCGGGAACGCCACCGTCACCCCCTGCAAGTGGCCCTCAGCTTGGTACCCTAGACATAATTCGGCCCTTGGGGAAAACTAATTGGGGAACCCTGTCATACAGGGTCAAATCCACTACGAAATCCCTAACTATTTTTTGTGGATTCAAGTTTATTATGATCTCCCCATATTTTATTGAAGCAATAAGCCACAAGTGGCGAGTGGTTACATGTTATTTTACACCGGCTGAGAGGCGTACTCCAACCCTCTCAGCCGGTGTAAAATACAGGTAACCACGAGCCTTGCGTGGCTTATTGCTTTTCTAAAACGGTTACAATATGGCAACATGAAAAATCATAGACATGTACCAATTACAACTGTTAACTGTGTGCAAGAATGTAGTCCCCAGCTACAAGAAAGTAGTTCCCGGCCAGGCTGCAGAAACAACACACCTGTTACTTGCAATCAAGTTCTCTAGTCTAGCTTCACAACACTGTGGAAAGAAATAACGCACCTGGGTTTGATATAAACTGATTAAAGGTGTGGGTTATAGTCTCACATACCACAGCAATTAAAGGGAAACCAGCGAATCAGAATCAAGGAATGGAATTAGACGTTTTAGAAAGAGACATTGAGATCCTCTGCGGTCGGAACTACGGATGTTGACAAGAGGTATTGCATGAAGCTAACAGTGAAATATATCCCAAACAGGCTTTCTGACTGAGCTCAGCAGTAAAACGTTCAGCGCTTGCACGTTGGGCCTGAGTTTGAATCCTGGGTAGAACAAGTTATGGATTTGTAGCTTTCATTCATTTTCTGTGTAGGATGTAGAATATAGCAGTGGTTCTCAAAATAATTTAGAAATATTTTAACACAAGTCTTCTCCTTTGGGGATCCCTGGTACAAAATATTTTCATATGGGGCTCCGCAGTCAAAATATATAAATGCAGGGGTCCTTGACATACAGTGCATCTGTACAAGTGCATCTTGACATAGAGAGCATCTACAAGCTCACAACGCGTCGCAGCGCGACACGTTTTTTGGGCTTGTACATCTGCCATTTTCAGAGACAACTCCGAGTACAACCATAAAATGACTTGTCTTTTAGTTATACTGGATCTCTTCACTTGTCCCTCAATAACATTTTAGTCTAGTTTTTATTTGTTGCCAAATTGTCAATATTTTAGTCTTAGTCATCATGTCTTAGTTTATATTTAGTTTTCGTCAGTGGAAAAAGGTAGTAGCCTAGATGAACATTTCTCGTCATAATATATTGGACCAAAATCAACACTGATGCAAGCCCCCCCATGTTTCCCGGTATAAACGTGGTCTTGATTAAATCCAAAAGCCAAGCGTTGTTTGCCATGGAAATGAAAAAACCTTTGCTAGGCCCCTCCCTTTGACCACCAGGAGTGTAACTAATAGCTACAGAAAAGAACACAGCAAATTAATCTTCATATAATGGAAAAAGCTGCTCAGCTGGAAAATCTCTGAGCTGTGCAGTGATTTCAATAGCGGCGTGATTTATCACCGTTCCCTGTGGAAACTGTCAGAGAGATTGGCATTAGGCACAAACACGTTTGTGTGTGTGTGGTATTTGTGTGTGTGTGTGTGTGTGTGTGTGTGTGTGTGTGTGTGTGTGTGTGTGTGTGTGTGTGTGTGTGTGTGTGTGTGTGTGTGTGTGTGTGTGTGTGTGTGTGTGTCTGTACTTGTACTTGTACTGCTATCTTTGTGAGAAGAACCAAATGTCCTCATAAAGGATAAGGATAACAAGATGACAATGAAAAGAATTAAAGAATTATGGAAAGTGATGATATTCAGCTGGTCATCACTTTTCAAGAGGATGTGTCTGAGTTAGGAGCCAGGACTAGGGTTTAGGGTTAGAGTTTGAGTCATGTTAATTAGGAAAGGTTAAAGTGAGGACAAGAGATTCCCTCTAAATGCAGGAAATTAAAATAATGTGCAAGAGAAGCACCTCTGGTATAACAATAATGACATTCTTTTAAGCACGCCCCAACCCCACCATAACAGTCTTTGATGTCAGGGCATGGAGGAGATAGGAAACCTAAATCATATCGACACATTTTTTTTGGAGCGGTGAAAGCGCTCCCAATAGACAGGTATATCCGTGGGTATGTCCGTGGGTGGCTGGGTGGGTGGCTGGGTGGCTGGCTGGCCGTGTCCGTAGCCTGGCAATACCTTGAGTGGCCACACACAACACACTAGTTAAAGGAGGGGCGCTGTTTTGTGCAGGCCAGGCACACTCACCACTCACTCACAGGCACAGTTTACACTCACTCACTCACTCACATGGGGTACAGCTGCTCAAATTCACCGCTCCACTTCGAACCGAGGTTTGATTTTTTTTTAAATACTCACATCAAGGCACAATCCTATGAGGGTGAGTGAACAGGTAACATTAGTTATATCGTCACCCACTTCAGCAAGGTACATCTGCACCCCCCCCCCCCCCCCAAGCTCCATATATGATCAATTATGGTCAATCCAGTCCAATTTACACAATGTTTACAAAGTGCTGCACGAAAGAAAATACATTAAAATAATCAAGATAATACACAGAAAATTAACAGTAGAAAGTCCTCCCAAATATAGCAGTCTACGTGTGTGTGTGTGTGTGTGTGTGTGTGTGTGTGTGTGTGTGTGTGTGTGTGTGTGTGTGTGTGTGTGTGTGTGTGTGTGTGTGTGTGCGTGTAGCTGTGCTGAATCAGCCTCCACCATTCATGAAAACTAGCAGTGAGTGGCTGGGCGCCAGGGGAGGCAACCCTGATGACCTCACTTCCCCTACCAACCGAAAACACACACACACACACGCACACGCACACGCACACGCACACGCACACGCACGCGCGCGCGTGCGCGCGCGCACACACACACACACACAGAACTAGGTGGAAAAATCACACCCGTGTGAAGTGGAGCTGTGTGTGTGTGTGTGTGTGTGTGTGTGTGTGTGTGTGTGTGTGTGTGTGTGTGTGTGTGTGTGTGTGTGTGTGTGTGTGTGTGTGTGTGTGTGTGTGTAGATCATGTGTACTGATTTTTGTGACATTTGAAGAAAATACGTAGGAAAAGGAGCAAAAAGTGTGTTTTCAATTTTCCGCCATTCAAGATGGCGGAAAATCTATCCTGGCGCAAATGGGCCTATATGGGGGGATGCGTCTTGACCCAAGGAATCCAGGGAAAAAAGAATTTTAATTTTCCGATCTACGGTTCAAGAGTTACGGGGCAAAACGTAAAGTGGGCCACCATGAGGCCGAGTGATGTAATTATTTTTCGATTCATTCTTAAAATCATTATGAATCTCCTCTCCGAGGTTTGAAACTGTAGCTCCTATGGTTTACGAGAGAAAAATACTTGAAAGTGATTTCTTGCATTGTCCCATTATAAGTCAATGGGGACAATTAAGCGTCGTTTTTTGCCGATTACGACGGCATGGTAAGGCGGATCGGAACGAAAGGTAATAGAACACCATTCCCGGCCGAGCCGCACATTTTGATGTATATATTGCGCGAGTGGCGTAAATGGTGCGGCACTAGTTACGCGCCGAAGTCAGGCTACATACACACAGACACACAGACAGACACACAGACCCACACAGCCACGTATAGGGAGCTGCACACAGCTCCAAAAAATCACACCCGTGTGAAGTGGAGGTGTGTGTGTGTGTGTGTGTGTGTGTGTGTGTGTGTGTGTGTGTGTGTGTGTGTGTGTGTGTGTAGATCATGTGTACCGATTTTTGTGACATTTGAAGAAAATATGTAGGAAAAGGAGCAAAAAGTGTGTTTTGCGTTTCCTGCGTTCCTGAAGTAAGGATATGGTTTCTTGTTTTTAAGAAATAGGCTCCTCCCACAAGTTCCGCAAGGCGATTACGTTGTCGCGTCGCTCCAGAGATCGTTTGTGTTTCGTTTTGAGAGGGTCGTTCCCCCTGAAAAACACGTTTTGGCATGAAACGGTTACGTTTTGCGCGTTTGTGGCGCCCCCTATGGGTCGAAGTGGAAATGCTTTTGGGTATATGTTCAGTATAGCGCCCGCCACTTGTGTTAAAAATTTTGTGTTGACTGGATGTTTCGTTTGTGATTTATGGCTACTTCTTATAAAATGGGTTCCTCCCGCTAACTTTGGAAGCTTGTCACGGAAGAACGGTATGGACTATCAAAATATCGTTTGAATATGTTTATCGCATGAGTCCATAGATCATGTGTACCGATTTTTGTGACATTTGGAGAAAATATGTAGGAAAAGGAGCAAAAAGTGTGTTTTGGAGAAAATTCAAGATGGCGGAAAATCTATCATGGCGCAAATGGGCGTGGCCTATATGGGGAGATGCGTCATGACCCAAGGAATCCAGGGAAAAAATATTTTAAATTTTCCGACCTACGGTTCAAGAGTTACAGGCCAAAACGTAAAGTGGGGTGTTATGGCGCCACCATGCGGCCAAATGACACAATTATTTTTTATTTAATCCTTGAAATCATTATGAACCTCCTCTCCAAGTCTTGAAACTCTAGCCCCTATGGTTTGCGAGAGACAAATAATTGAATGTGAGTTTTTGCGATTCCCATTATAAGTCAATGGGGAAAATTAATTCACTAATAAATTAATATCAATTAAACTATAGAACCTTTCTCTTAGAAAAGTAATAGCCCACGATTCCCGAGTAAGCCGGTCGATTTGACATATGGCGCGAGTGTGTGGTGGCAAAACTGTGGGACAAGTGGCGTGCCGAACACAGACAGACCCACACAGCCACCTATAGGGAGCTGCACACAGCTCCAAAAAGCGACCACTTAGGCTGTATTTCAAAATATAGATGAAGATTGTTCATCGTCTTTTTTTGCTATTTTGTCACATGTACATAGATGGATGTGGATTGACTTTGCTCTAATGCTTGAATCATAATTATTATGTCGTCGTTCGTTGTCGGGTGGAAACCTTGTATGTGCAAAACCGTTTGTTTTGTATATATCATTTTAAAGATAAACTAAACTAGTGAAAACAGCCGATCTACAAGCACCGCACCGCGAGGCGTTGTGTGCTTGTAGATCTGCTGTTTTCACTACTTTTGTGCGACGGCCTTGTATGATGAAGCAGGGCTTTGCTTTGCGAAAGTTGGAGATACGAGGTTTCTGCCCGACAGTAACGATATGTATTTTCATTTGATGAACTGTGGTTTTAGAAAGTGTTAGCGGTCCACATTATTACACTCCATGCAAGCACTTACACTGCATGCTTGTTGCGTGTGCACGAGCGCGTGTATGAATGCATGTAAGAATGCACTTGTTTCCCTCAGTAATCCCATCATAGAGCTCACCTGGTGGTTGTATAGCCCCTCTCTGCCGTGCACACGCTTTTCCATGATGTCACTTCCTCTCACCCACTATCCAATACATGCACGCACGCACACTCACACGTGCGCACACGCACATGCTCTTTATCCATAATCCCCCTAACACAACAAAGCTATAAATCTATCCTATTAAAAAAATACATTTCATCAAAACACATTCCATACTTACTCGCACCCTGCAAACATCAGCTGTTTCCTGATTACATAGTGTCTTTTGATACATATGATGAGGGCGTGTAATGAGTTAACCATATTAATGATAGACTTTTCTTTCCACAGCATTTCAGCTGTGAAGAGTACAGATCAGCGGTCACCCAGGGGTCCTTGAGAAGTCCCTGGGGGTCCCCAGGTAAAATGACTGATTGTTGGGGGCCAATGGGACCCTTGCAGGTCTGTAACGGCGAGATTTTATAGACACATTTTATACTTTTGCTATAAAAAAATCTACAAGCTCACAACGCGAGAACAGCTTTTTTTTTTAAAGTTTTGCCTCTTTCGCATATTATTTAACAATTTGGCCAATGCTTGACTAGCAGGGGTATTCAACTAAATTGTTCAGGGGGCCACATTGTCAGAAAGCCAAGGGGCCGACTATAATCTCCAAAAGCCCTTGAATATGATGTAATATGATTAAGGATTACTGTGATTATGGTAAGCTCATATTTCATATCACACAAACCATACCTATAACTTTCACTAGCCCCACCCCCCTTTCTTTAATGATAAATTGCTCCAGGGGCCACAAGGAAGGTTCGATTTTCTACCATAGTTTGTTGTTTACTTTTGATGCAGTAATGGTCTTTTTCTCTTCTTTCTTTCTACTTTTTTAGGAATTAAAAAGGTCTTAAATGTCCTTACATTTTCACTTCACTGTCATCTGGCGACCCCCCCCCCCCCCAAAAAAAAAGAATAATAATAATAATCATGTGGGGACCGCCCTAGGGATCCCGACCCACAGGTTGAGAACCACTGCCCCCACTGCCTTAGGCTTCTCCACTTTTTTGAGGGGTCCTTCAAATAAAAATGTCTGAGAGTACACTACATAATATGACACGTGGGAAAACAACACTTTATAGGTGGCTCCTTGCCAATGAATGACACCACACAACACAACACAACACAACACAACACAACAAAACACAACACAACACAACACAACGTGAGCAGAGAGAGAGAGAGAGTGGCCACGTGCGCGAGATAACATCTCGTCTATTTTGTTGTGTTGTTTGTTTCTAGGGAGTTATCTGATTTCTCTGCGCTGCTGCTACACAGAGCATGAGAATCAGTGGGGAGAACACAGGATATCCTCTGTGTGGTTTTTTGGGGGGGGTTATGTTTGTCCCTCCGGGATTTTAACCACAACCAACGATACCAAACAACAAGAAAGTATACCGTTTATTTCAGTTGGATAAAACAATATACATAAAGTATAGTGACCTTTTAGCACACTCCGATCTATCTACATTTTTTTTTCTTTTTCTTTTTCTTTTGAGTTTTACCCCTTTTTTCTCCCCAATTTAGTCTTATGCCAATTCAGGGACGTGCAGAGAATGTTAAGGAGGCAGGGGCTGACATTTCTAAAAGGGCCTTTTGGTGAAAATATTGAAAATAGCAGACCTCCAAGCTCAGAACCCGTCGCAGTGCGACGCGTTGTGAGCTTGGAGGTCGGCTATTTTCTGTACTTCATAACACACTAAACTAAGCATAAAAAAGGCAATACTGGAGATATGGTGTGGATTTCTGGACAGAGAGGGCAATTCTTTCAACATAAGATGCTGCATTCAAGTTCAGGAGAGTTTGGACAAGGCAATTCTCTTGAATGCTGCCTTCAGGTATAGCATGGAAAGAGGGCATAATTTACATTTCTTTCACGATGGAAAAACTGCATTCATGGTCTGGAGAGACTTTTTACAGGTAAAAGGGCAGGGGCTCAAGCTCCCTTTGATGTCTATGTGTGCACGTGCCTGTGCCAATTAATTCCTCCCTGCATACATTTCTGTGTTGTCACTGCTGTTGTTGCATCCTACTGGATCACCTGCCAGTGAGGAGCCCCCACCGGGAGGACATAGAGTCTTTGTCCTACTCCTCCTGCTGACAGGTGCCGCAGCTTGTAGAAGTACATGAAGTGACAAATATCACCTTCCCCGCCCGGCTTCCCTCCCCCGAACACGTGAACAATTGTGTTTGCATAGACGCCCAACAAAGCCGCTTGCACCCAGGGGTGTAGTTGTCCTGATTTAAAATGAAGCAAACACGGAACTGAAAGACATGTTCTGACATGTTCTCCATATGATTCCATTCATTTCCCCCGAATATTTACATTTGATTTTCTTACCTTAATAAACATTGTCATAAATACTTTATGGTTCCTGTCGCTAGCCTTGTTTCAATCGTTCAATTTGTTTTGTGAAAATATGGTCCAATTTATGTTATATTTGATGTTGGGTATGCTGTAGGAGGGGCTTGTGACCATAGGCTTGTGATGATTCTTCTTTGTGTGCTTTATTTTCGGCAATCTCAAGACAATGTCCTGTGTATCCCTGCGGTTGCACGTGACTGTTGGCAGCCAATAGCATTCGAAATGGTACCATTTCTACCAATGAACGTTGATTTCTACAATAATGGCGGCACCCATACGGCCAAAAAAGCTTCATTTGCGCAGCATAGAAACCAATGGCTTTCCACCATCCATATTTTTTTACAGTCTATGGTTGCACCACGGTGGATTGGAACCCACAACCTTTGTGGTGGTGGGCAGGGTCTTTACCACTGCGCCGCCCGAGCGCCTTTCTTTCCTTTTTTATTTGTTTTGTTTATATGCAAAAATCCTCTTCAGTAGGGTAGATGTTATCATAATTCAGAACCTGCATAAACACGCTTTCATCTGTTTCAATTGTCTCTCCTTTATTCACACACAGAGCTTATGTGTCAACACAAACAAATGGCATTCCTTGTCCGTTAGCACATTGTAGAACAGCCTTGATAACACATATGATCACTGTCGGGCAGAAAACTCTTATCTCCAAGTTTCAAATGTGTACTTTTTTTGAAAAGTAAAGCCCTGCTTCATCACACGAGACTGTCGCACAAAATAGTGAAAATGGAAGATCTACAAGAATCGCGATTTTCCCTATTTTAAATCGTTTTTAAGAATAATAACAAAAAAGGAAGGTTTTGGACACATACCGGTACAAGGTTACATCACATATTACTGCTTACCGATCCAGTCTTCAGAGGGGTTCCAAGCGATGACATAAATATGTCACTTCAGCAGCTAGAGAGCCTGTCCTCCCTCCTGCGCTATTGGCTATGGTTGTAAAACTCTACCGTCTCATTATGAAACCCTCTGGCAACAGGTTGAGCACGACGCCGTTCTCTGTGTGCATGTGTGTACGTGCTAAGAGTGGAAACGCAATAAAACGGTCCCCTTTGTGTAAACATCTGTGGAGCTGTGCACAAATCTATCAGCAGCCGTACGGCTTCACTGTTTGCTTATAGGGAACGTTTTATGCAATGTTATGTACAGTAAGCACGGTGGATTTTTGAGCATAAATAATACTTTTGTTTGTACAGTCAACAGGTTTGATACATGTAGGCCTGCGTGTGTGTGTGTGTGTGTGTGTGTGTGTGTGTGTGTGTGTGTGTGTGTGTGTGTGTGTGTGTGTGTGTGTGTGTGTGTGTGTGTGTGTGTGTGTGTGTGTGTGTGTGTGTGTGTGTGTGTACTGTAGTCTATGTGTGTATACATAAATAAATACGTACTCAATGCCAAGTGCCAACTAATCATGCTATGATAGACTGATATACTGTAAGTCAGGGATGGGCAACTTTGATGATGGCGAGGGCCACTATATTTCCACCTTCACTCCAGAGGGCCACATTGCATATTGCTACATCCTACTTTGTCATTCTATTATCTCATACATTTTGAATTGGAATCCTGAATTATTTTTTTATTTTTTTAAATGGAATCCTCAAATGTAACATTTTGATTTAATTTCAATTTAGTTATATACTCACGTTAACTTTATGAACCTAAATACTAAATAACTGAAATCGCTGAAATCAATAATATATCAGTATTCCGGTATTACCCTGTGGGCCGCATTAAGTGAAGGTGGGGGCCGCATGTGGCCCCCGGGCCGCCAGTTGCCCATGTATGCTGTAAGTGGTCCTTTGACTGTATGTATGCATGAATGAATGAATTAATGAATTTAAGCGTTATGCCACCTCTTGGCCCATTGCTCATGGGATTACACCTTTTCAAACAAAGTTACAATATTCGTAAGTACATTTCCTTTCTGTAAGCGTGTGTGTTTGTGTAAAGTGACCTGCTGTTTTCAGAACAATCCTAAAGAAAATGTGGATATTGTTGTGTTGTTACTGTATGTTTTTTTAACAACACAAATCGGGGGTCCCTGCCTGGCACAAAATATGTTCAGATGAGGGTCAGCGCCAGCGGCCAAATGCATAATAATGCGGGTTGTGGGTCCTTGTTATATACAGCAGTGGTTCTCAACCTTTTCAGGCCGCGACCCCCACAATAATCATATTTTAACAGGGGACCCCCCAGCCTGACAAGCACTAAGAGTCGAGGCATTACATTTTGTATAATACGGTTGGTTCTATTGTGAAAATAGCAGATCTACATGCTTGTGGATCAGCTATTTTCACAATTTCTGCCTCTAATATTTGACAATTTGGCAAATGTTTGATTTCATTTTTATAGGTATTACAGTAAAAAGCCCTTAAATTGGCCCTTTCGAAATGTGCAGATGCCCTCTATACTCTTAAACTGTATGCTGGTTTTGAGTGAGAAAACAATGTTGCACATTAAGTTAATCATCTGGGGACCCCCCAAAATAATTTGAGGACCCCCCTGGGGGTCCCGACCCACAGGTTGAGAACCACTGATATACAGTATCTGCTAGTTTCAGTCCTCCTGTTCCAATCCCACCCTCATGGACTCTCTCCAGTTATCCGTGACATTACTGTTTTGAGTTGTGCTGCTCAGTGATAATTTAGGTCAGGTTTAAACCTCCATCTCTTTCCGTGCTTTTTGAGCTTTTTGCTGTCATTCTGCATTTTAATAAACACTCATACAGGCACATACTGTACTTATCCTGAGCCGCTATGAGTATGCATGGTGTGTGTGTGTGTGTGTGTGTGTGTGTGTGTGTGTGTGTGTGTGTGTGTGTGTGTGTGTGTGTGTGTGTGTGTGTGTGTGCGCGCACACACGTGCGTGCGTGCGTGCGTGCGTGCGTGCGTGTTTTGCAGTGGTGTAAAGTAACTAGATTTACTTAAGTACTGTACTTAAGTACAATTTTGAGGTATTTGCACTTTACTTGATTATTTATATTACTTCTACTGCACTACATCTCGGATCCAAATATTGTACTTTTACTCCACTATTAATTTGAACACTTTAGTTACTAGTTACTTTGTAGATTTTGAATATTATAACAGGACACATTGCTTTGACAGCAGGTTTTCGTGGTATCTACAAGTTTGTGAAACAGTGGAAGTGGATGTTGTGATTTAACATGTTATTACCAAGGGCAAGTAAAGGACCCCGGAACTGATCCTTGTGGAGAACCACTAGGGAAAGGGGACTTGACAGGAGAAGATGGATGGATGGATGGATGGATGGATGGATAGATAGATATTCCATTATAGGCTATATTCTATACTAGTAAGACGCCTCAGGGCGACAAGCAACCTTGCTCTAAAGGGCTATAGGTAGCGCCACAGGGATGTGGACATCAGGGATCTCCATATATGGGCATAAAGGGATTTGTTCCCCTGGCATCACAGATGTAGGGATGTGGACATCAGGGATGTGGACATCAGGGATCTCCATATATGGGCATAAAAGTAATTTGTTCCCCTAGCTGGCATCACAGGAATCTCCATATATGGTCATTAAAGGGATTTGTTCCCCCTGGCATCACAGGGATCTTTCTAACAGGGCATCATTAATATTGAGGACATCAGGGAACTCCATATATGGGTATAAAAGGGATTCTGTTAGTGTAACATCACAGTGAAGCCAGAGCGTGATATCAGAGCAGCAAACCCATTCTGGTAGAGTGGTTCCCCTGACATCACAGTCAGTGACATCAGAGCATGATGTCAGAGCGGCAAACCCATAGACACGTGTACACGGATGTGGACAAGCTGTGACGTTTCTAATGGTAAACTGTGACCATCTGTTGCAATAATTAGCCTACGTCATCACACAATGACATCAAAACATCGACATCACAATGTAATTGTCCTTTAAAAGTAATCGTCCAATTACAGTCATTCAACAACTTGTTCCAACTAATTAAGCTCTCTTTTAACAACTGATCCTGTAAATTAGTTGTACTGTGTACTAGTGCTGCTGCTGTGTGAAATGTTTCACTGGACGATAGATCTGAAAGGAGGACCTAATAATTACTGGCATGCGGCTGTGGTAGTCGGACACAAGCTGTACTCATTTGGAGGATATGAAAACTACCATAACAACAGTGGTCAGATTGAAGTCCACATCTTCAACACAGTGTCTTTGTGTTGGAGGACGTTGCCCCCAGTGACAAATGGAAGAGGACAACATCCCATTGAGGTTCCCTCCAGATGCTGGGGCCACACAGCTGTGCTGGTAGAAGAGACTGTCTATATCTGGGGAGGATGCTATCCTTACAACAATGTGCTTTATGCCTTTGATGTTGACACCCACAGCTGGTTCAAACCCAATGTTTCTGGGACTATTCCAGAAGCAAGGAGGTTGCACTCAGCCTGTGTCCTGGAGAAGGTCATGTATGTGAATGGAGGACAAACCCAGCTGAATGCACAGACAAATGAAATGTACAAGTTGGACACCAGCATAATGGTCTGGTCTTTAATAAACACCAGAGGAACTCCACCACCTGCTTCAGCAGGTCACTCTGCCACCATCATCGGGACAAAGATGTTTGTATTTGGGGGCTATGGAGGCAGCTACTACAACAAGGTCACAGTGTTTAACACAGAGACCAACTGCTGGATGAGCAAGCCTTCTGAACACCTCCCAGAAGAACGTAATTATCAATCAGCTTTTGCCTACAATGGAAAGCTGTACATATTTGGTGGCTTCAGCAGGAAGAGCAGGTTCCTAAATGATCTGTGGCAATTCAGTCCTGAGACCTTCTCCTGGAAGCAGGTTAAGCCCAAAGGGAAAGACCCATGTGGGATGGATGGGATGTGCTGTTGCATGGTGGGAGATTGTATTGTCATCCTTGGAGGACACAAAGGAAACAACCTACAAACAAACCTTTCTGGTGACCTGTACATCCTAGACTTAAATCCTAGCCTGAAGATGTTATGCAAGCTAGCAGTCACTCAGCATGGTCTGGATCAGTCTGAACTCCCACATGACATCAGGTGGGAACTGGCAACCATGACTACCTACAGCAACAGAAAATAATTGCACACACACACGCACGCACGCACGCACGCACGGTGAACTAAAACAAGCGCTCATTTCCTAATCTAACTGTTTTTTCAAACTAACTGTAACATATACATTCCCATTGACCCACAATGGGTACATGACACAAGGACACGTCCATGCGTGACCCTGTACCTTCCCTTTTTGACCTACACGAGTATGTGTAGTTGTATGCGTTTGTGGCGAACGCACGCATTAACCCACACATAAGGATAACATTATTTTTTGGGCACTGAGGAGCACACAATTGCACAAGTTGATGTTCAGCACTAGGCTAGTGCGTGTGTGTGTGTGACAGGTGTTTATCAAATAGACATCCAGACGTTCACCCGTTCGTGCGTTGGTTGTTTTTTTTCCCCCTGCTGTGGCAGCTCCATTACAGCAGTTCTCTGTGCACTCCTTGAGGGCTGACGTCGCAAATGAGCTTGATAATAATGCGCCACACCAAAAAAACAGATGTACAAGCTATCAATGCACTGCGTCATGGCCTGTCACACATGTTTGGGCACATTTATAGAGGCGCAATGGACACAGCAGCGCATGACCCCGACGTTTATAAAAATGTACTCTCAGTCTCTCACGGATGATCTGATCATCTGGTGCCACCTTCAACCAGTGGTCTGGGGACAACCAGTGATCCCTTATGGATCTTTTAACTCTTGAGTGTGCACGCCCCGCGAACGCACTGACACGTGTGAAAAGCCTTGGTGTAGTCCGGCCGTGATGTGAGAAATGTTGTACGTGTACACTCACGGCCATGCGCACGACCCGCATAATAGCGGACCCATGAATAACAGTTTGATGTGGGTGTCGGGAGAAGGGAAATGTCGTTCCTCGCAGTCTCTGATAGTGCAGAGTTAGGTCAGGTCTGTTCATATGCTAATGGTAATGCCGATTCAGATCAATTGCTTCAGCCACCGAGGAGGAAAGGGGATGGATCAGACCCTCAGACAGACATTCAGTCGTTTATATGTTAGATAACGTTACTTCAAACATGAATGGAAGAACAAGTTGTAGAAAACGGAACAAAGCCTGCAAAGCAGGCATTTTGTATCAATGTCACTAATTAAGCCTCGGCTTTCTAGGATCTCCTTTTAGTTGACCTTGTACCAGTGATTTGTACTGTCATGAAACTGTACTTTTTTCTATTGCAAACTTCTAATAAATTCTTCAATCAATCAATCAAAAAACCTGGCTACCTGCGTGTGAGCTTCACAAAAAGTACACGTTCACACGATGCGGAGCAATGCAAATTAGGAGCATCACACACACACTGATCTGAAGAGGTTTGTACATTTGAAAACTTGAAATGGTACTTTAAGTACATTTTGATGCCAATACTTATGTACTTTTTGAATTCCGGACTTTAACTTATTTCTATATGCTACTACTGGTTACTATCAAAAGCTCCACCGGCTGTCAGTCCGTCCTCCTACAAATTTTGCCCCTTTTGTCCCATTTATCACCACCATCAGGCCGATTTTTTCAAACACATTTTTCGACACTGCTCCTACAGATTTTGCCCTAAAATCACGCAAAGAGGTACACAGTATGTCTAGAGTCATGTCATCAACATGGATCTGTCCCATTTAGCGCCACATGTCCCGATTAGGGAGTCTTACTGGCACTTATACTGTGAGTACTTTTTCCACCACAGTGTTTTGGAATATTGCACGAGTGGGCCTCATCTGTCCAATGCTGTTATTATCACCACTTTCGCAACTCAACCCAGGTACCGCCTGCCAGAGGCATCAATTGGGTATGGCAAGGTATGGCAGCTGCCATGCCTTGACTACAGGGGGGAAAAAAATGTACTTCTTAAAATTAATTCTTTATGCCTGTTGCTAAGGTATGGCAACATTTCGCAAGCGTGCAAGACACCAGTCATCTTGCCATACCTTAGCTTTTGCTGAACTGACACCACTGCCGCCCGTCCGCTTGTTAAGCCTCAATCAGAGTCCAGGGTGAAGAGCTATTCACTTCACCGCGGTGTAGTTTTCTAGCTATTACCTAAAAATACATAACAAAGCCTAGGTGATAGCTAGGAAACTAAAACGAGGTGAAGTGAATAGCTCTTCACCCTGGACTCTGTTAGAGCCTTTATCCGCCACTGGGGAGAGAGAGAGAGATAGAGAGAGAGAGAGAGAGAGAGAGAGAGCTGAGGCCATCGTTTAAAAGAGTACACAGTAATTTGCCAGTAAAATAACCAGCTTCTACCGGCCGTTCAGATAAATCGCTCTAAGCCCCCCCTGACACTGCATTGGCTCACCAAGCCCCTAATAAATGTTCCAAGTTAGCATACACACTCAGCAAGGGATCAAGGCTGCCACACACAGATATACATTAGATACGCTAATACACACAAGCATGTAGGATGGACACAAATACACATGCAGGCACACGCACACACGAGCGCGCGCGGCATCCCGTACGGCGTCGCTGCTGATCCCACTCAGCCTAACCCCTGATTTACACTCGGTCGCCCGGCAGTGTCGCGCACCGTAAACAGCAGAGCTGCAAGCCTGCGAGACGGCGCGCCTCAGCCGCTTCGTGAGCTTGTAGATCGACTATTTCCAGCCTCGTGACAACTGGCCCGGCCGCAACTATAAGTATATACATCAGGCTTTATTTAAGTCTGTCTGCTCCGTCTCTCTCTCTCTCTTCCTCTCTCCCTCTCAACCCAAACAAACTCACGTTTGGGCAAGAAATTGGTCCAATAAATCAAAACTGTAACAGACACCAGCCCCCCCCCCCCCCACCACCACACACACACACACACACACACACACACACACACACACACACACACACACACACACACACACACACACACACACACACACACACACACGCACACTGACCACAGGAGCCCTATTAAACAACCTCTGGAAGGGTTCAGGGAGGAAACAGGGGGCCCCTCTGCCTATAAGCTGACCCTCTTCCTCCTTCTCTCCTCCCGGGCCGCACGGCACGGCACGGCGCGGCGCGCCGCACACACCCTCTCAACCACGTTTCCCACACACCGCCGGCGCTCACCTTTGACCTCTGACCCTCCCCAGAGTGGGAGGGGGGGGAGGTTTGGGATGAGGGGGGGGGGGGGGGGGGGGGACCACCCAGCCAGGTTCTTAGAGAGGGATGCCCCAGGGGAGGAGAGGAGGGGGTGTGAGAGCGGGGGAGTGGGTATAAAGAGGGCCTAAAGACAACAGGGGGGACAGCGTTATATAGGGACACACCGGTTCCTTCTCGATGGTTGTCGATGGGGTTTTCGGTGACCACCAGGGGGTCCAGATTATGGACCCTTTTTATGGGTCTGTAACGCAGAGAGTGTACAAATGAAAATGAGAGAGTTAAATGAATGAATGCTGTGTGAATTTCAGTTTAGGCCTGGACTGCACCTATATAGGCTGCAATGCAAGGCTGTGTTGCAGGTTTCAATCCCGATCCCGCTCCCCATTTCCTGTCAATCTACTATATGCTATCAATAAAGGTGGAAAAAGACAGAAAAAATGTTTAGTTTGTGGTTCTCAACGTTTGGATTCCATGGACCCCAAATTTGACATGCTTTAGGGCATTAGGTCATTAGCGGACAAACAGTGTTATAGGACAATGGTTCTCAAAGTGGGGCCCGACGACCCCAGGGGTCCTTGACAGTGTTCCAGGGGTTCCTCCGAAAAATGTGCAAAGCATCAAAATCATTTGAACCATTTCAACTCTATAAACATAGAGCTGTTAATTAAATCTATATATATATATATATATATATATATATATATATATATATATATATTGAAAAGAAATTAGAAACATATCAAACATTTTTAAACATTTAACAACACAAATCTTTTATGGGGGTCCTTGGCACAAATTATTTTCAGATGGGGGTCCGCATGCAGCCAAATACACAATTAATTTGGGGGTCCTTGACATGAAAACGTTTGAGAACCACTTCTATAGGAGATGGAGGGGAAGCCCCAGTGGTGATGGGAAGCGAAGATCAGACGTGTGTATTTTTGGGGAGGGGGTGTTTGGAGGGGGGGTGTATGGTGGGGTGCGGGGTGTGTGTGTGTGTGTGTGTGTGTGGGGGGGGGGGGGGGAGACACAGGGTGTGTGGGGCCAAGTGGAGGCAGACACTAATGGGGGACTTTAACCTTTAATTGGATGAATAGAGTTCCGGGTCACTGCTTCATTAAGTCACCAAGAGACACATACACACACATCAAACGCTGCTCACCCCACGGGATGGAGCAACAGATCATCAAACTAATCGATTTAATTGATTGTATAGAATAATCAATTATGGCTGGGGGAGTGAATATATAAATCTTTATCATAGTAGTAATATAAATGATAGTAATAATCTTTTTCACCCTCTCTCACTCGCTCCCCTTTTCTCTCTCTCTCTCCCCCCCCTTTTTCTCTCTCACAATATCTCTCTCTGTCTCTCTCACTCTCCCTCTCAGGGGTGTCAATTGGGTATGGCAGGGGTATGCAGCAGCCATACCCTGCATCCAGGGGGGGAAATAAAAGTTACTTTTAAATATAAATCCACCAATGTCTCTTTGTCTATCTGTGCTGGTTATTATGTTGTTAAATTACAGTAAAATAACTACAAATGCAAAATTTTACAAAATGGTGACATTAACAAGGTATTATAATTATATTCTCCACGCCACACTTGTATCCTCCCCATCTTGACAGAATGCTATATTCCCAGGTTCCGCAGGTCAGCTGCACAGGTGCAATGCATTATTATTGTTAATTGTGGCACGTTTTTATTTACTAACATGCCAACTTGAACAACCGTTCCAGGCTGCCATATCCAGCACAATAAGAAACTGTAGAAATGGGGAAAAAGAGAAAATGTACTTCTTAAAATAAACATATCATTCATGCCTGTTGCTAAGGTATGGCAACATGACTGGTGTCTTTAAGACACCAGTCATGTTGCCATACCTTAGCTTTTTCTGAACTGACGCCACTGCTCGCTCTCCCCCCTTTTTCTCTCTCACCCTCTCTCTCTCTCTCTCTCTCTCTCTCTCTCTCTCTCTCTCTCTCCCTCCCTCTCCCCCTCCCCTCAGCTCCGCTGGCATCGTACAAGGGAGGCAGGTGTGACTTCCTTGGTGTCTATTATATTCTGATAACTCCTCAGCAGCTCACATTAATTACAGTGGGGCTGATGCAGTGATAACGTCAGTGCTGATGGGGGCATAAGCTGGATTGATGGAGTGAAGATAGACGTTGAGAGGCAGGTCTATCCCCGGGGTTGTAAATCTCTGTTTATCACCTGCCCAATAATGCTCCCAGGGCATTCATCCAGGCAGGATGGCGCCCCATAAAGCTGCCAGATTGTGGCAGCACGTCATCAGTACAGTATAGCCTCTCTACTGTATATGTCAGCTTCCTCGGAGGATATGCTTTATGAGCAGTTATATATTCTCATTCATTCATGAGCCCAACCCCTCATTACTGCTATACCTACAGAATATACATCACTGTCAATGAGGGTTGAAGTGCCACCAATGGTCTATGATTTGTCTTCTCTCGTGCTTAAACTGTTTTGAACTTAAAACAAGACCAGCTGAAGAAATTTTATAATTATGCAATATTATTACATGAGAGGGTGTGCATTATCGCGGTTATTTGGCACGACAGCCTTGCTGCAGGAACGAGCCGAAGGTGAGTTCCGTAGGCAGGACTGCGGTTTTCACATGAAAACATGAAAACCGCTAGCCTAGCCGCCTAGCATAGTGTGGGGAGAAGGAGAGCGCACAGCTGAAATCTTTGTTTGATGAGACAGTGCAGTAGTGCTCATTAACTGCACTGTTGGAGAGCCTGTTTTTCATTGAGAGACTGACTACCTGTTGTATAATTATGAATAATAAATGTCTGTCGATGAGCCTCTCAAATGGTGTGCCTTAGCATGTTGTGACAACTATAGGTTTCGGAGGTAACCCCGGCTCTTTAACACCGACGAGAAGACTCGCCTCATGGGATAACCTTCAGGTAAGACCTGAAGTTTATCCCATGAGATGAGTCTTCTTGCACAGTGATTAAAAGTACCTCAAATTATTAATGACGTGTCGTCAGCTTGTAGATCTGCTATTTACGTTGCGCAAACAACGAAGTACCAGGCGTTACGGCCACATTTTGCAGGAGAGTGCGGTTGGTCTGGGGAAGGAGTTTTGGGGAGGGGGAGGGTAGGCAGGGTCATAACAGGATGGACACACTCACAGGGAGGCAGAGGAGAAGGAATAGGACCGAAAAGAGAGCCTAATAAAGAATAAGAGAGCACAAGGAAACAAAGCAACAAAGCAGCAAGCGACACAAAGGGATTGGACAGGGCCAGGCAGGAATGTGCCGGCAGGTATAGCACAGGGGCCCAGGAAGCAGGGAGACATGGGAAAACATCGAGGGGGGAACAATAGCACCGGTGTGTGTGTGCGTGTGTGCGTGTGTGCGTGCGTGCGTGCGTGCGTGCGTGCGTGCGTGTGTGTGTGTGTGTGTGTGTGTGTGTGTGTATGTGTGTGTGTGTGTGTGTGTGTGTGTGTGTGTGTGTGTGTGTGTGTGTCTGTTCATAAAGGGGTGGTGGGGGGCACAAGCGCCCGGGGGGAAGATTGGCTTACCCACCGCCACTTAGGTGCTCAACGCAACACACACCTCAAAGACAGAACAGATCAATGCCTGCCCTTTATATCAGTACTGGAATGCACGTGTGTGTGTGTGTGTGCACGCACACGTGCGTGTGTGTGTGTGTGTGTGTGTGTGTGTGTGTGTGCGTGCGTGCGTGCGTGCATGCGTGCGTGTGTGCGCGTGCGTGCGTGCGTGTGTGCACATGCGTGCATGCATGTGTGTGTGTGTGTGTGTGTGTGTGTGTGTGTGTGTGTGTGTGAGAGAGAGAGAGAGAGTTTATATTCACATTTATTAGTGTAGGCCTGCACACACATGCTTGTGTGTTTGTAGAGTGTGTGCACGCATGTGTGTGTGTGTGTGTGTGTGTGCGTGTGCGTGTGTGTGTGTCCGTGCATTCGTGTGTGTGTGCGTGCATGTGTGCAGGCGAGTGTGTGCGGGGTGGGGGGGTATACGGGCTCTCTGAACCTCACTTGTTGATTAATTGATGCAGGAATAAAGAGGCAAGAGGAAATCCTTGAGACTCCAGTCAATTATCCTCTAAAACAAACCAGTGGTTGAATTACCTGTGGGATTTCCCACAGCACCCAGAGTTAATATAAGAAAACCTCATTTCCCTGCCTGACATTGTCCTTAATTACACTTAATAGTCGACAGGATTTGCACTTTCTGTGGCAGTGATGCGTTTAGGAGATCATGTTCGCTTTAGAGCTCTCTGTTACACATTCTCTTTAAAGATGTTCTTTAAAGAGAGGGGGGGGGGGGGGATTTTTACTTTGTTGGATAATGAAGTTTAGAGAGACAAGAAACCGACATTGGAGAAGAAGTAGACATGACCAGAGACACTTTTGAACTCACAAATCTCATGCGTTCAACTGGCCGTGCTACCACAACAAGTACTCTGATGATTATTGCATACAAGGATTTATGGTTATATAACGAGTGACATTGCACATCTTAAAAGAGTAGTTCACCCCCAAAATGACTTTTCCTCCTCCTATTGATTGATTACTCAAGCCATGGAGTTCAATAATATTGTTTTGTATTTGTCGCATTCCTAAGACGAAGAATAGTTTATAGTAAATTTAGCCCCATTGATTCCGGATATGGGGACCCAAATCCCCATCCAGAATCAATGGGAGTACAGGTATATTTATTTATATCTATACAATTATTTTATCTATTTTTGCTCTTCGTTGTACTCGTATGAGGAACAGGTGGCGGTTTTAAAAGAATCTATCGAAACAGCTGGGAATGTGCACACTTTATCATGTGGTACCACTTATTTGAAGCAACGCAACAATGTTTAATAACAACAAGGCCACCGGGGCCTTTATCAGGTCTGGACCTGAAGAATGTCCGAGTGTTTCGAGTGGTCGAAACACTGTTATATTGCTAAATAAACAGACCATGTGGAAAGGTGTGCAGGCTCCTAGCTTCTTCCTTATCGTGTCACACGAACCACTGGAATCCCTCCAAAGAAAAACACTAACACCTACTGTAATTTAGAGGGAATTTTCTTCTTTTTTCTTTCTTTTTCCATGCAGGCACAACAGGGGATTTTCTTTGAAAAAACTAACAAAACAACAGCCAGTTTAATGAACAGACACTTTATCTGTCAAGTTATTGGCACACATTTACGTTGTATTTTGCTGCCTACGCGTGGTATTTCAACACACATTTTACTGACTTAAAAATTGGGCATGTGTATATATGTATGTCTATATTTGTACAGTACATATCTATCAAAAGTATAAAACACAATAAAGCATTCCTTCAGGAAGGAACGAAGGATAGGATTAAGCAATCATGAGCTTTGGAAGTCCAGTGCATAGACATAATCATACTCCATATTTGTATATCTGTCAATAGGGTAAACAATAAAGCTTGAAAACGTATTTCCATTGTGGTCTTAACTTGCGCCAGCAGAGCATGCAAGTACTGCGTTCGGCTGCGTAGGTAGGTAGGTAGGTATAGGTAGGTAGGTAGGTAGGTAGGTAGGTAGGTATAGGTAGGTAGGTAGGCAGGTATAGGTAGGTAGGTAGGTAGGTAGGTAGGTAGGTAGGTAGGTATAGGTAGGTAGGTAGGTAGGTAGGTAGGTAGGTAGGTATGTAGGTATTAGGGGTGTAACAATATAGTAACTGTATCGAAATATCATTTTTAACTTAAAAAATCGAAGTATATCGAAATGAAAACAGCTAAAATCGAATTGTGTCGTTTTATTTTGTATCGTATCGAATCGGCAGTGCAAAGAATCGATTGTATCGATATTACATATTTGTGCATTGTATTTAGCATTTTTGAGAAGAAAAAATGAAAAGGAGGGGTTTAATAACTTTTCCTTTCCATATAGCTACACTGGTCTATCGATAAATGTGTGTAATCTCTGGGTTCATGTCAAGGTTGCAGGTTTGTCAATATATAATGTCCATATATTTGGCAGATAATAAATCACAGTGTTTACTTACTTACAGTATATCCATAATAATACATGTTTCCCTTAAAAACCTGCACTATCCACACCTTTCACACATATTTAATTTCTTTGCTAAATCGTTACTATATCGATTTTAAATCATTGAATCGAATCGTATCGTATCGCCATGAATTAACCAATATTGTCCATGTATCGTATCTCCAACCATGTATCGTGATATGTATCGAATCGCTATTAAAATGTATTGTTACACCCCTAGTAGGTATGTACTGTAGGTAGGTAGGTAGGTAAGTAGGTAGGTAGGTATGTACTGTAGGTAGGTAGGTAGGTACTGTAGGTAGGTAGGTACTGTAGGTAAGTAGGTAGGTAGGTAGGTAGGTAGGTAGGTACTGTAGCTGTGGGTGTTTAAGCCCGTAGCCCAATCAGGGACCAGTATTTCTGGCAACGTCATCACTAACAGCCAATGAGTGATGGCTGTTAATTCCTAGTGCATTTCTAGTGGTGCCAGTGGTGAGGCAAGTTGGCACCTCAACGGAGTGCAGTTCTAGTTTGTCTCTGTTTCACATCATGTAGCAAATACCCACACAAAGATTCTAATCTATAAATCGCGGCACATCTGCAATGCGTTGCAAGCTTTTAGATCTGCCACTTTCGGGCCTGCTCTGTGTTGTACACCAGAGCATAAATTAGGCATTAGTCCTCTCTCCCTCCCTCTCTCTCCATCTATCGGTCTCCCATTATTCATCCAGTCTGTTTACTACTTCCAATTATCCAATCAGTCTAGTTTAGCTCCACTTCCTGGCACCCTGCAGCCAATCCACTGACTCATCAAACCCCACATCGTCGCTGTCAGGCAAAACCCTTTATCTCCATATTTGTTTAATGAATGAATAGAGAAACAGGGGTAGAGAAACCGTCATACACGGAGGGTTGGACATGGAGAGTTTGTGTCAAAGAGTCCTTGAGCAAGACTCTGAACCCCTAGTTGCTCCCGGTGAGCAGGTTGATGCCTTGCATGGTTTCCTCTGCCATCGGTGTATGAATACGTTCATACTATGAATACGTGTGTAAATGGGTGAATGTAATGCACAATGTATGTAAAGCGCCTTGGATAAAAGCGCTATATAAATGCACCATTTACCATTTAGCCAGGTCTATAATTAATTAATTCAGTAGCTTGCGCCAGGGTTTTTCATATAGTTTTTACCTGATTTCCGGGGCTCCATGAACTCACCCCTGGTACTCGAAGTAATCTGATTACATTTGGATGAACAGCGATTCGTCTTTTCTTTCACTCGAAAAATTATAACCACGGCCATCAACGTTTTTGCTATCGTCCATAGTGAAGGGTAAGTTTTAAATAAGAGCGTGGTCTGGAGATAGATTCCGAGATAAAGCCATTTTCCTGCAGATCATTCCATTGCTTCCAGCGGTGGATTTCACTTCCCGATTCCGTTTTCTCCATATGGATTATGGGGATTTGAGTTTTTGCATCAGTGCCAGCACTGCCAGGTGCCGTGGAGCCGCGGCTACGGTTTAATATAAGAAACGTTATATCCCAACGTTAATCGTGAAAAGCACTCGACGGTAGGATTTTAGTCGGGATCGGCACGTCTAACTCAGTGGTTTTCAACCAGTGGTCTGTGGCCCACCAGTGATCCTTGAGGAGGTTCCAGTTGGTCCCCAGCTAAATGATGGAGAGTTGGTAACCAAATGGGACCCTTATAGATCTTCAACTCTTGATAGCGAAACATTTATAAGAAGTCTACACAATTCGAGAATGTAGAAGAATTGTTATTTTGGTCGACGTTTGCCTGTTATCTCTCCTTATGGAACCAACGATTCTTATCCAACGACGACAAATCAAAGGGTGCGTGGTCCATGGCTCAAATGGCCAATAAATAACGGACCACTGGTCTAACTGTATGTTTCCCCATGAGAGAACAATTCATCCCTTCCTGTTCTAGCCAGCAAGCTGTGCCTCATCCATGCAAGCCTGGTGTTGCTTCGGGGGTCCTCCCAGGTGACATCTGCCCTTCATCCCTGCTTCACAGCTTTCCCTTGGCAGACGTTCAGCTGCTCCGTACAATTTTGAGGTACTTTTACTCTGGCGTTTACGTGGCGTCAGTTCAGCAAAAGCTAAGGTATTGCAACATGACTGGTGTGCGCGCGTGCAAGACACCAGTCATGTTGCCATACC